>NW_024061207.1:112500-155000 GCF_016432855.1 Salvelinus namaycush | reverse complement strand
TGGATTCACACAGTGACTGTCTGAGGGTTGATATGGATTCACACAGTGACTGTCTGAGGGTTGAAATGGATTCACACACTGACTGTCTAAGGGTTGAAATGTGTTTCCTATTTATCATCAGCACCTACTACTAGTAGATAGGGAGGGGAGAGGAAAGGAGAGAAGAGGAGATACGAGGAGAGACGAGGAGAGGAGGAGAATGCACACAGCTACCTATTCCCGACAATATACAGTACAGGTGTATGTACAAAAGAACATCCTTCCACAGCTTCAGTCTGTATATCAGTCATGCACTTATCTGTAGAAATTATTCAAATGAAAGTGAGCAATCAGTCTTTCCTCAATGATTTCCCCAACTGATTCAAGTATAGAATATAACATCTGGAGACAGAGATGTTGATGTTGGATGAAGGAAACGGTTGAGGTCAATTCCAGAAGAGGAGAACAAACCTGTAGGCTGTTTAAGAGGTGCATGGAGATGAGTCTCTCTCACACACAGAGATGTGTGTGTGGTGTGTGTGTGTGTGTGTGTGTGTGTGTGTGTGTGTGTGTGTGTGTGTGTGTGTGTGTGTGTGTGTGTGTGTGTGTGTGTGTGTGTGTGTGTGTGTGTGTGTCTAATACAGAGATTGAGTTATGGATGAGGTCTCAGTCATGTAATAGTCATGACTGTCCCAGTATCAGGAGGGAGAGAGGAGAGAGGGGGGGGGAAGAGAGAGAGAGAGAAGGGGGGAGAAAGAGATAGAGAGAGAGAGTGAGAGGAGTGAGTGAGTGAGTGAGTGAGTGAGTGAGTGAGTGAGTGAGAGAGAGAGAGAGAAATTGTGATTTATATCACCACACCTTGAAATAAATGGTGATTTATATCACCACACCTTGAAATAAATTGTGATTTATATCACCACACCTTGAAATAAATTGTGATTTATATCACCACACCTTGAAATAAATGGTGATTTATTCAACCATTCAATGGGTCCTAGACAGGCAGAGGCTGCGTCCAAAATGGCTCCCTATGTAGCGCACTACTTTTGACCAGGGTCTATAGGGTAGTGCACTGCTTTTGACCAGGGTCTATAGGGTAGTGCACTACTTTTGACCAGGGTCTATAGGGTAGTGCACTGCTTTTGACCAGGGTCTATAGGGTAGTGCACTACTTTTGACCAGGGTCTATAGGGTAGTGCCCTACTTTTGACGAGGGCGTATAGAGTAGTGCACTACACAGGGAATAGGGTGCCACGTGGGATAGACTCATTTCAGAAGCAATGAAAGAGCCAATCACAGAGCCACACATGACCTTTAACCTCCAATAGAATGTAATTTAAATGAGACGGTGAAGAGAGACAGAGTGACATTCCCAGACGACACGCAGGCGTCTACCCTGAGGATTCTGTTATACATCAACTCTCTTCCCATCAGGCTTTGATTAGGAAAGTGGCTAATAACTCCACAGGATAAACACACAGACATCAGCTGTCTCCAAGCACCTTTATCAGTCCTCTGTATGTGGTCATGACCTCATCAACATGGGACATGGAGCCGTGACACACACACACACACACACACACACACACACACACACACACACACACACACACACACACACACACACACACACACACACACACACACACACACACACACACACACACACACACACACACACACACACACACACAACCAATTCAATTAAATTCAAGGGGCTTTATTGGCATGGGAAACATGTTTTAACATTGCCAAAGCAAGTGAGGTAGATAATATACAAAAGTGAAATAAACAATAAAAATCAACAGTAAACATTACACATACAGAAGTTTCAAAACAATAAATGTCATGTTATGTATATATACAGTGTTGTAACAATGTACAAATGGTTAAAGTACACAAGGGAAAATAAATAAACATAAATATGGGTTGTATTTACAATGGTGTTTGTTCTTCACTGGTTGACCTTCTCTTGTGGCAACAGGTCACAAATCTTGCTGCTGTGATGGCACACTGTGGAATTTCACCCCGTAGATATGGGAGTTTATCAAAATTGGGTTTGTTTTCGAATTCTTTGTGGATCTGTGTAATCTGTGGGAAATATGTGTCTCCAATATGGTCATACATTGGGCAGGTGGTTAGGAAGTGCAGTTCAGTTTCCACCTCATTTTGTGGGCAGTGTGCACATAGCCTGTCTTCTCTTGAGAGCCATGTCTGTCTACGGTGGCCTTTCTCAATAGCAAAGCTATGCTCACTGAGTCTGTACATAGTCAAAGCTTTCCTTAAGTTATGGTCAGTCACAGTGGTCAGGTATTCTGCCACTGTGTACTCTCTGTTTAGGGCCAAATAGCATTCTAGTTTGCTCAGATTTTTTGTTAATTCATTCCAATGTGTCAAGTAAATATCTTTTTGTTTTCTCATGATTTGCTTGGGTCTAATTGTGCTGCTGTCCTGGGGCTCTGTGGGGTGTGTTTGTGTTTGTGAACAGAGCCCCAGGACCAGCTTGCTTAGGGGACTCTACTCCAGGTTCATCTCTCTGTAGGTGATGGCTTCGTTATGGAAGGTTTGGTAATCGCTTCATTTTAGGTGGTTGTAGAATTGAAAGTCTCTTTTCTGGATTTTGATAATTAGTGGGTATAGGCCTAATTCTGCTCTGCATGCATTATTTGCTGTTCTACGTTGTACATGGAGGATATTTTTGCAGAATTCTGCATGAAGAGTCTCAATTTGGTGTTTGTCCCATTTTGTGAAATCTTGGTTGGTGAGCAGACCCCAGACCTCACAACCATAAAGGGCAATGGGCTCTATGACTGATTCAAGTATTTTTAGCCAGATCCTAATTGGTATGTTGAATTTGATGTTCCTTTTGATGGCATAGAAGGCCCTTCTTGCCTTGTCTCTCAGATCGTTCACAGCTTTGTGGAAGTTACCTGTGGCGCTGATGTTTAGGCCAAGGTATGTATAGTTTTTTGTGTGCTCTAGGGCAATGGTGTCTAGATGGAATTTGTATTTGTGGTCCTGGCGACTGGACCTTTTTTGGAACACCATTATTTTGGTCTTACTGAGATTTACTGTCAGGGCCCAGGTCTGGCAGAATCTGTGCAGAATATCTAGGTGCTGCTGTAGGCCCTCCTTGGTTGGGGACAGAAGCACCAGATTATCAGCAAACAGTAGACATTTGATTTCAGATTCTAGTAGGGTGAGGCCGGGTGCTGCAGACTTTTCTAGAGCCCTCGCCAATTCGTTGATATATATGTTGAAGAGGGTGGGGCTTAAGCTGCATCCCTGTCTCACCCAACGGCCCTGTGGGAAGAAATGTTTGTTTTTTGCCAATTTTAACCACACACTTGTTTGTTTACATGGATTTTATAATGTCGTATGTTTTACCCCCAACACCACTTTCCATCAATTTGTATAGCAGACCCTCATGCCAAATTGAGTCGAAGGCTTTTTTGAAATCAACAAAGCATGAGAAGACTTTGCCTTTGTTTTGGTTTGTTTGCTTGTTAATTAGGGTGTGCAGGGGGAATACATGGTCTGTTGTACGGTAATTTAGTAAAAAGCCAATTTGACATTTGCTCAGTACATTGTTTTCAATGAGGAAATGTACGAGTCTGCTGTTAATGACAATACAGAGGAATTTCTCAAGGTTGCTGTTGACGCATATCCCACGGTAGTTATTGGGGTCAAATTTGTCTCCACTCTTGTGGATTGGGGTGATCAGTCCTTGGTTCCAAATATTGGGGAAGATGCCAGAGCTGAGGATGATGTTAAAGAGTTTTAGTATAGCCAATTGGAATTTGTTGTCTGTATATTTGATCATTTCATTGAGGATACCATCAACACCACATTACTTTTTGGGTTGGAGGGTTTTTATTTTGTCGTGTAGCTCATTCAATGTAGTTGGAGAATCCAGTGGGGTCTGGTAGTCTTTAATAGTTGATTCTAAGATTTGTATTTAATTGTGTATATGTTTTTGCTCTTTATTCTTTGTTATAGAGACAAAAAGATTGGAGAAGTGGTTTACCCATACATCTCCATTTTGGATAGATAATTCTTTGTGTTGTTGTTTGTTTAGTGTTTTCCAATTTTCCCAGAAGTGGTTAGAGTCTATGGATTCTTCAATTACATTGAGCTGATTTCTGACGTGCTGTTCCTTCTTTTTCCGTAGTGTATTTCTGTATTGTTTTAGTGATTCACCATAGTGAAGGCGTAGACTCAGGCTTTTTGGGTCTCTATGTTTTTGGTTGGGCAGGTTTCTCAATTTCTTTCTTAGATTTTTGCATTCTTCATCAAACCATTTGTCATTGTTGTTCATTTTCTTCGGTTTTCTATTTGAGATTTTTAGATTTGATAGGGAAGCTGAGAGGTTAAATACACTGTTAAGATTTTCTACTGCCAAGTTTACACCTTCACCATTACAGTGGAGGGTTTTACCCAGGAAATTGTCTAAAAGGGATTGGATTTGTTGTTGCCTAATTGTTTTTTGGTAGGTTTCCAAACTGCATTCCTTCCATCTATAGCATTTCTTAATGTTACTCAGTTCCTTTGGCTTTGATGCCTCATGATTGAGTATTGCTCTGTTCAAGTAGACTGTGATTTTGCTGTGGTCTGATAGGGGTGTCAGTGGGCTGACTGTGAACGCTCTGAGAGACTCTGCGTTGAGGTCAGTGATAAAGTAGTCTACAGTACTACTGCCAAGAGATGAGCTATAGGTGTACCTACCATAGGAGTCCCCTCGAAGCCTACCATTGACTATGTACATAACCATCCCTCTATATCCCTGCATGTTATAGGGACCCTATCCCTCATCAACATAAGGGGACATACATGATACATGCAGCAGCTCAGTTCAGTGACCTGATCATCAATCATTCATGCAGATGCAGAGAGAGAGGAGTAGGTAAATGATTTGACAGACAAACTAATGTAACGACACACACACACACACACACACACACACACACACACACACACACACACACACACACACACACACACACACACACACACACACACACACACACACACACACACACACACACACACACAGAGAAACCGTTATAGCCACAGGCTACAGGGTCTTGTAATGGAGCAGCCACAGTACTGGAGTTATGATACATGTTTACTGGAAGTGATGTGTAGCAGACAGCAGCGGAAGACCCAGAGAGAGAGAGAGACAGAGAGACAGAGAGAGAGAGAGAGAGAGAGAGAGACAGAGAGAGACAGAGAGAGACAGAGAGAGACAGAGAGAGAGAGAGAGAGAGAGAGAGAGAGAGAGACAGAGAGAGAGACAGAGAGAGAGACAGAGAAACAGAGAGAGACAGAGAGAGACAGAGAGAGAGAGAGAGAGAGAGAGAGAGAGAGAGAGAGAGAGAGAGAGAGAGAGAGAGAGAGAGAGAGAGAGAGAGAGAGAGAGAGAGAGAGAGAGAGAGAGAGAGAGAGAGACAGAGAAACAGAGAGAGACAGAGAGAGAGAGAGAGAGAGAGAGAGAGACAGAGAGAGAGAGACATAGAGAGAGACAGAGAGACAGAGAGAGACAGAGAGACAGAGAGAGACAGAGAAACAGAGAGATACAGAGAGAAAGAGAGAGAGAGAGAGACAGAGAGAGAGAGAGAGAGAGAGAGAGAGAGAGAGAGAGAGAGACAGAGAAACAGAGAGATACAGAGAGAAAGAGAGAGAGAGAGAGAGAGAGAGAGAGAGAGAGAGAGAGAGAGAGAGAGAGAGAGAGAGACAGAGAGAGAGAGAGAGAGAGACAGAGAGAGAGAGAGAGAGAGAGAGAGAGAGAGAGAGAGAGAGAGAGAGAGAGAGAGAGAGAGAGAGAGACAGAGAAACAGAGAGAGAGAGAGAGAGAGAGAGACAGAGAAACAGAGAGAGAGAGAGAGAGAGAGAGACAGAGAAACAGAGAGAGACAGAGAGAGAGAGAGACAGAGAAACAGAGAGAGAGAGAGAGAGAGAGAGAGAGAGAGAGAGAGAGAGAGAGAGAGAGAGACAGAGAGAGACAGAGAGAGAAAGAGTAGTGGAGCACAACCAACATTGTAAATACAACCTATATTTATCTGTTTATTTATTTTCCCTTTCACACTTCAACTATTTGACATTGTTACAACACTGTACATAGTCATAATACATAATACAACATTTGAAATGTCTATATTCTTTTAAAACTTTTGTGAATGTAATGTTTACCAATTGTTTATTTCCCTTTTGTTTATTGCATATTCCATTTTCTTTGACAATGTAAACATACACTACATGACCAAAAGTACGTAGGCACATGCTTGTTAAACATCTCATTTCAAAATCATGGGCATTAATATGGATTTGGTCCCCCCTTTGCTGCTATAACAGCCTCCACTCTTCTGGGAAGACTTTCCACTAGATGCAGGGACTTGCTTCCATTCAGCCACAAATAGCATTAGTGAGGTTGGGCACTGATGTTGGGCGATTAGGCCTGGTTCGCAGTCGGCATTCCAATTCATCCCAAAGTTGTTTGATGAGGTTGAGGTCAGGGCTCTGTGCAGGCCAGTCAAGTTATTCCACACCGATCTCAACAAAGCATTTCTATATGAACCTCTCTCTGTACACAGGGGCATTGTCATGATGAAACAGGAAAGGGCCTTCCCCAAACCGTTGCCACAAAGTTGGAATCACAGAATCGTATAGAATGTCCACATCACCAACAAACTAACATGGTCCAAGCACACCAAGACAGTCATGAAGAGGGCACAAAAAAACCTATTCCCCCTCAGGAGACTGAAAAGATTTGGCATGGGTCCTCAAATCTTCAAAAGGTTTTACAGCTGCACCATCGAGAGCATCCTGACGGGTTGCATCACTGCCTGGTATGGCAACTGCTCGGCCTCTAACCGCAAGGCACTACAGAGAGTAGTGCGTACGGCCCAGTACATCACTGGGGCCAAGCTTCCTGCCATCCAGGACCTCTGTACCAGGCGGTGTCAGAGGAATGCCCTAAAAATTGTCAAAGACTTCAGCCACCCTAGTCATAGACTGTTCTCTCTTCTACCGCACGGTAAGCGGTACCGGAGCGCCAAAGTCTAGGTCCAAGTGGCTTCTAAACAGCTGCTACACCCTAGCCATAAGACTCCTGAACAGCTAATCAAAAGGCTACCCAGACTGTTTGCACCCCCCCCCCCCCCCCCCAATACGGTGCTGCTACTCTCTGTTATTTTCTATGCATAGCCACTATAATAACCTTACCTGCATGTACATATTTACCACAATTACATCGGCACCGGTGCCCCAGCACCTTGACACATTGACTCTGTACTGGTACCCCCTGTATAAAGCCCTGCTATTGTTATTTACTGCTGCTCTTTAATTATTTGTTAATTAAACAGCATTAGGAATCCCTTAACGCTCAAATCCCATTAGCGGGATAGATTTGACAACATCCGGTGAAATTGCAGAGCGCCAAATTCAAACTACAGAAATATAAATATTTAACATTCATATAAATACAAGTGTAATACATCAAAATAAAGCTTCACTTCTTGTTAATTGAGCCGCTGTGTCAGATTTCAAAAAGGCTTTATGGCAAAAACACACCATGCGATTATCTGAGGACAGCGCCCCGCATACAAAAACATGAAAAGAAAATTTCAACCAGGCAGGTGCGACACGAAAGTCAGAAATAGTGATATAATTAATGCCTTACCTTTGAAGATCTTCATCTTTTTGCAATCCCAAATGTCTCAATGACACAATGAATGGTCATTTTGTTCGATAAATTCCTTCTTTACATCCCCAAAATGTCCATTTATTTGACGCGTTAGATTCAGAAATACACCGGTTCCAACTCGCCCAACATAGACTACAAAGTATCTAATAAGTTACCTGTAAACTTGGTCCAAACATTTCAAACAACATTTCTAATCCAACCTCAGGTACCCTAAAATGTAAATAATCGATCAAATTTAAGACGGAATAAACTGTTTCCAATACCGGAGAAAAATAACGTGGAGCGTGCTACTGTTCACGCGCACCAAATGACTTGAGTCCATCTGAGTGACACATGGAAATAATAGGACTACTTCTTCATTTCTCAAAAGAAAAACATTGAACAATTTCTAAAGACTGTTGACATCTAGTGGAAGCCATAGGAACTGCAATCTAGGCCCTAATAAATCAGGTTTCCCATGGAAAAGTATTGGAAAACACAATGACCTCAACATTTTTTCCCCCTTAATGGATTGTGCTCAGGGTTTCGCCTGCCAAATCAATTATTTTATACTCACAAACATTATTTTAACAGTTTCAGAAACTTTCGAGTGTTTTCTATCCAATACTACCATGCATATGCATATCCTAGCTTCTGGGCCTGAGTAACAGGTAGCATTTCATTGTAAGGTCTGCACCTGTTTTATTCTGCGCATGTGACTAATACAATTTGATTTGATTTGATCTGAATGTTATTGTATGCTGTAGGGTTAAGTTGTCCCTTCACTGGAACTAAGTGGCCTAGCCTGAACCATGAAAAACAGCCCCAGACCATTATTTTTCCTCCACCAATGTTACGGCTTTCATAATCCTCCTCCTCAGACGAGGAGAGGCGAGAAGGATCGGACCAATACGCGGAGTGGTTAGTGTTCATTATTTTAATGAAAGTAAACTGAACACTTCAAGATACAAAAACAACAAACGAGAATCAAACCGAAAGCAGTCCCGTGTGGCACGAACACTGACACGAAATACACTTGATAATTTACAAAATAACAAACAAACGACGTAGACCGACCTGAACATGAGAACTACATATAACGAAGAACGCACGAACAGGAACAGACTACATACACGAACGAAAACGAAACAGTCCCGTGTGGTGCGACATACACAGACACAGGAACAATCACCCAACAAAACACCCGTGAAACCCCGGCTGCCTTAGTATGATTCTCAATCAGGGACAACGATTGACAGCTGCCTCTGATTGAGAATCATACCAGGCCGAACACAAAACCCCAACATAGAAAATCACACCTAGATAGCCCACCCCAACTCACGCCCTGACCAACTAAATAAATACAAGAAAAAGGAAAAACAGGTCAGGAACGTGACAACCAAACTTTACAGTTTGCACTATGCATTGGGGAAGGTAGCGTTCTCCTAGCTTCCATCAAACCCAGATTCATCCGTCAGACTGCCAGATGGTGAAGCGTGATTCATCACTCCAGAGAACGCGTTTCCACTCCTCCAGAGTCCAATGGCGGCGAGATTTACACCACTCCAGACGACGCTTGGCATTGCGCATAGTGATCTTAGGCTTTTGTGTGGCTGCTCGCCCATGGAAACCCATTTCATGAAGCTCCCAATTAACAATTATTGTGCTGACATTGCTTCCAGAGGCAGTTTGGAACTCGGTATGGAGATCGCATGGCTGTGTGCTGGATTTTATACACCTGTCAGCAACAGGTGTGGCTGAAATAGCTGAATCCACTAATTTGAAGGGGCTTCCATTTATAGGGGCTTCCATTTGAAGGGGCTTCCAGCATATATAGTGTGTTTCCCAGACAATAAAGCCCTTTTAATTGATTTGAATTGAGAGCGAGAGAGTGAGAGAGCGACAGACAGACAGACAGACAGACAGACAGACAGACAGACAGACAGACAGACAGACAGACAGACAGACAGACAGACAGACAGACAGACAGACAGACAGACAGACAGACAGACAGACAGACAGACAGACAGACAGACAGACAGACAGACAGACAGACAGACAGACAGACAGACAGACAGACAGACAGACAGACAGACAGACAGACAGACAGACAGACAGACAGACAGACAGACAGACAGACAGACAGACAGACAGACAGATAGATAGATAGATAGATAGATAGATAGATAGATAGATAGATAGATAGATAGATAGATAGATAGATAGATAGATAGATAGATAGGAGAACAGGAGGAGTGTGCATAAAGGTGTGTGTGTGCGTGTGTGTGTTTGTGTGTGTTTGGAAGCATGCGTGTGGGTGTGTGCCTGTTTACGAATGTGCATACATGAATGTGTTTGTTTGTTAGTCCATGTTTGAGCAAGACACAGAAAGAGAGAGAAGGTGAAGACAGAGAGACAAAAAGAATAGCTAAAAGCCTGTCAAAACGCCTCCAATCCATCAGACACAGTGGTACACACACACACACACACACACACACACACACACACACACACACACACACACACACACACACACACACACACACACACACACACACACACACACACACACACACACACACACACACACACACACACACACACACACACACACTTCTCCTTTCATCAAGCATGTATTTATCAATGTTTACGTTAGTGTGGTAAAAGGCATGATGAGGACATGGTGTGTTGCCAGCTATTCCCCTGATAAGACTTGGTTCAGGCAGAGTTTTCTCTGAGTAGTTTTGGGCCACTGGCTGTCTATAAGTCATCAGCTAAATCACATGGCTGCATCTCAATAATCTACAGTGGATTCCTTCATAGACCTTGTCTAGTTCAATGGGTACGTCTCAATAGTAAAAAAAATAGCAATTTTCTTAAAAGTGGAGAGTAACTCCACTTTTAAGAAAATGGATGCATCTCAATAATATCAGGTGGATTCCTTCCTCACCTCGTGTAGTTAAATTGGTGCATCTCAATGGCCGAAAAAAGAGGTCTACTTTACTGTCCGCTTTTAAGAAAATGGGTGTATCTTGATAGTCTAAAGAGGCATCCTCCCTCTACTTGTCTTAGGCGATGGGTGCATCTCCATACTGAGGTCTAAAATTGATTCCTTCCTCGCCAATTGTAAGAAAATGTGTGCATCGTTATAGTCTAATGTGGATTCCTTCGTTTCCTTATCTCCTTTCCTTCTTCTGCACTAAAACAATAGGTGGTGAAAACCTGTTGCTTCCTGTCTACGGGGAATGAGAGGACAGTAGGAAGATATTTTGAAGTCCAAGACGATTAATATTCAATTTAAACACAAAGGATGTGGAAGTCTGGGTTTCTCCCCTTAACATCAACTCATAGATCATCACATAGAAACATCCACCAAGCCCAGGCCAGAGTGAGCATGGCCTGCTGGGAAAATATTTTACATAGACAAAATTCATACTGTCAATGTAAAATCTGTGCGTGGGACAATAGAGAGAGATGGAGAGAGCGAGTGGGGGAGATAGAGAGAGAGATAGCGATAGAGAGAGATAATGATGTGGAGAGCGAGAGATATATGGAGGGAGAGAGTAAATTCTGTTAGAAATGTTTATTAGGCCTGCAGTTCCATAATCAGATTCTGTTTTTGTTTACTCTCTCTCTCTCTCTCTCTCTCTCTCTCTCTCTCTCTCTCTCTCTCTCTCTCTCTCTCTCTCTCTCTCTCTCTCTCTCTCTCTCTCTCTCTCTCTCTCTCTCTCTCTCTCTCTCTCTCTCTCTCTCTCTCTCTATTTGTTAACAATAACATAAACAGCATCACAAATTCCGGAGATAAATTATTTCGACTCAAAACACATTTTGCATACAGGCCTACATCAAACTCCCCCGCTTCTAGGAGCCGTGGATCGGCTATGATGACAGTGTTCCCCGATATTCAATCATGTCGGTGTACTTCGCACGACAACGCTTCATTTCCCCATGGATGTTTTCCGAAGAACAACGTTCAACATGTTAAATGATGGGCATATAGGCGCTATGATGATGTATAGTCTAACTTTCTGTACGTACCTTGTAAACAGAGAAGCTATATATGATGTTAATCTGTTTTGGCTAATAGAATGTGTCCGCAAAAGTGAATCCTAAATATTGCACGTCACTTTCTCTATTCCTCTTCAATGTGTCCATAGACACACCCAGTATCACACAGTTTACATTCGTCAAAGTAAATTTACATTCGTCAAAACATGCAATTTTCACACAGTTTTACACAATGTTGTAAGACAGGACTATAACTTATAACGAAATTCGCCTTTAGATACTGTATGTCACTATGACAGTTCACCGTTTCCAAGTGAAGTACACCCGACTCTGCGACGTAAACACAACAGCATCTTATGCCTCTATCACGTTCTCTTCAAAAACAAGGAAAGGTTGAAATGCATATTGCTCATTATAAAAACGAACCAAAATACAACAAACAATTGAATTCCACAACACTGTCGTTTAGTTATTAAAGTAGCTTACCTTGCATTATCAACACAAAGACGAGGAGCAGCAAAGTCCCTCGCGCAGCTTGATTCATCTCTCGTCCGGTAGTCTACTGGGGAACTGTCCCTACCCTGTGAAACAACGGCGATTTAGTCCGTTAACAGAAAACAGCAGGCTACAAACAGCACGAAATGTATGTCTCTCTCTGGTAAGCGTATTGCGCTGTGTCTGCCCGTACGCAGCTTGGCTCACGAGAGAGATACGGAACTTCGCTTCGTTCCACCCCTTTGGGCACTACCTCACGCGCACCACTCCAAACCCAACACAGGGAGGGAGATAAGTGCACAAACACATCAAAGAAGTCTGTGTAATAGACGAGTTTAATAAGCCGAAGAAGACATTTTAACGGGATTGATGTATTCGCAGTTTCCGACTGAAGTCCTGAACCGGAGGAAACGATTTTAGCACCATGGACAGCGCATCATAAACCGTTTGTTGCCTCAAACTGCTGAAATCTATCTATTCAATTCGCGCAGCTGGCGTTGGATAAGAACTTGATAGACTATGTTACAAACGGTTGGCCGGGTGAAAGATTAATTTTATATCGAAGAAGTTGATAATAACACATTTGGAGAGGATTTAACCTAAATTACGTATAGCCTATGGGTAGGCTTCGACATAACAATGATATCGCTCAAATTGTCGCGTTGAAAGTTGTTGACTAGGCAGTTGAGTTAACTTATCTGAACTCCCATGAGTTCAGACGCTGATTCATGATTCATGATTCTGATTCATTTTCGCCTCCATTTGTAACGCTTGACTTGACGTCATCAAACGGAGTCATTAGGAATGTGGTACCTAGTCTAGCGCGAGGCGGACGAGTCAACACAAATCTTTCATCAACGGGACAGCGTGACCAGGACCACGGGAGCGGTTTCGTTTTGTCGGTCGTAGCGTATAGGCCGTACGGTGTAATTCAACTATGGGTAACGGATTAAACATACATGGCACTATAAATGTGTGTGTGTGTGTGTGTGTGTGTGTGTGTGTGTGTGTGTGTGTGTGTGTGTGTGTGTGTGTGTGTGTGTGTGTGTGTGTGTGTGTGTGTGTGTGTTCATATTTAATCACACAGCTCTAATATGAGACAGTAAGCTTAACTCAATAGTTTAATGAGACAATGAATTACAGAGCAAACAACATCTGTACCGCCATGTGAGGCCCTCTGGGTGAGAGAGAGAGGGAGAGAGAGAGAGAGAGAGAGAGAGAGAGAGTGTCAGAGAGAGAGAGAGAGAGAGAGGGAGAGACAGAGAGAGCTCTATAACTGTCACGCCCTGACCTTAGAGATCCTTTTTATGTCTCTATTAAGGTTGGTCAGGGCGTGAGTTGGGGTGGGCATTCTATGTTTTTGTTCTATGTTGTCTATTTCTATGTGTTTGGCCGGGTGTGGTTCTCAATCAGAGGCAGCTGTCTATCGTTGTCTCTGATTGAGAACCATACTTAGGTAGCCTTTTCCCACCTGTGTTTTGTGGGTAGTTGTTTTCTGTTTTGTGTCTGCACCAGACAGGACTGTTTCGTTTGTTCCGTTTTGTTATTTTTTGTTCTAGTGTTCAGTATTATTAAAAGTCATGAACATGTACCACGCTGCACCTTGGTCCTCTCCTTCTTCCTCAGACGAACATCGTTACAATAACACAGCAAAAACATATACATGATCAATTAAAAAAGAGAAAGAGAGATTTCCTTTCGCTATTTCCTTTGTTTTGTCTTTGTTTAGTTGGTCAGGACGTGAGCTGGGTGGGCATTCTATGTTATGTGTTTCTATGTTGGGTTCATTCAACTAGCCTGATATGGTGCTCAATCAGGGGCAGGTGTTTTATGTTTCCTCTGATTGAGAACCATATTAAGGTAGACTGTTTCTCACTGTTTGTTTGTGGGTGATTGTTCCTGTGTCAGTGTTTGTGCCACACGGGACTGTTTCGTTCGTTCGTGTTTTCATTCCTGTTCGTGCGTTCTTGTTTTATGTTCTCAAGTACAGGTCTGTTCACGTCGTTTTGTTATTTTGTATTTTGTCAAGTGTTCTTCGTGTTCGTCTTTCGCTAATAAATCATTATGTATTCACACTACGCTGCACTTTCGTTCGATCCTTGCTCCTCCTCAGACGAGGAGGAAGACGAGCATTACAATCCTCCATGTACAATGTAAAACACCAAATAATGCAGAGCAGAATTAGGCCGATACCCGCAAGTTATCAAAACCCAGAAAAGAGCCATTCAATTCTACAACCACCTAAAAGGAAGTGATTCCCAAACCTTCCATAACAAAGCCATCACCTACAGAGAGATGAACCTGGAGAAGAGTCCCCTAAGCAAGCTGGTCCTGGGGCTCTGTTCACAAACACACCCCACAGAGCCCCAGGACAGCAACACAATTAGACCCAACCAAATCATGAGAAAACAAAAAGATAATTACTTGACACATTGGAAAGAATTAACAAAAAACTGAGCAAACTAGAATGCTATTTGGCCCTAAACAGAGTGTACACAGAGTGACAGAATACCTGACAACTGTGACTGACCCAAACTTAAGGAAAGCTTTGACTATGTACAGACTCAGTGAGCATAGACTTGCTATTTAGAAAGGCCACCGTAGGCAGACCTGGATCTCAAGAGAAGACAGGCTATGTGCACTCTGCCCACAAAATGAGGTGGAAACTGAGCTGCACTTCCTAACCTCCTGCTAAATATCTTACCATATTAGAGACACAAATTTCCCTCAGATTACACAGATCCACAAAGAATTTAAAAACAAATCCAATTTTGATAAACTCCCATATCTATTGAAATACCACAGTTAAGCCATCAGAGCAGCAAGATTTGTGACCTGTTGCCACAAGGAAAGGTCAACCAGTGAAGAACAAACACCATTGTAAATACAACCCATATTTATGTTAATTTATTTTCCCTTTTGGATTTGAAGTATTTGCACATAATATGACGTTTGACATGTCTTTATTCTTTCGGAACTTCTGTGAGTGTAATGTTTACTGTTCATTTTGATTGTTTATTTCGCTTTTGTTTATTATCTAATTCACTTGCTTTGGCAATGTAAACATGTGTTTCCCAAGCCAAGAAAGCCCTTGAATTGAAATTGAAAATTCAATTGAGAGAGAGAGAGAGAGAGAAAGAGAGGGGGAGAGAGAGAAAGCAAGAGAGAGAGAAAGAGAGAGGGAGAAAGAGAGAGAGAGAAAGCGCGCGAGAGAGAGAGAGGGAGCGAGAGAGAGAGAAAGAGAGTGAGTGAGAGAAAGCAAGAGAGAGAGAGAGAGAGAGGGAGAGTGTGTATGTGTGTGTTTGACAGAGAGCGAGAGAGAAAGAGAGAGACCTGGATCCTCAGTCTGTGTGATAGAAGAGTATAGACCTCTGTATATAGCT
The DNA here is from genome assembly GCF_016432855.1 of Salvelinus namaycush. Classification (NCBI taxonomy): domain Eukaryota; kingdom Metazoa; phylum Chordata; class Actinopteri; order Salmoniformes; family Salmonidae; genus Salvelinus; species Salvelinus namaycush. Next base: position 139,454 of record NW_024061207.1, on the reverse strand, counting down.
TCACTTATACTGTACTTTGTATATGTATATATACAGTATATACAATGAAGATGGTATTTCTGTGAGGTACAGTATCCTGCTAAATATATTACCATATTAGAGACACAAATTTCCCTCAAATTACACAGATCCACAAAGAATTAAAAAACTATTGTTACTGTTTGCATGCATGATGTTGATATGTGCTAATGAGGTTGTTCAGACAGTACATTTACAAACAGACACAAACACAAGAATGCGCACAAGCCACATGCACAGACACACACAAAGAAACACACAAACACACATACACATACACTGGAATACACACACGCACAAACACATTGAAACCATGTGGGCTAATTTCATTTCATTGTATATCTCTCATTGTCTATTTCATTCCCTTTGTTCCTATTCAATATCTACCTCCTCTCTCTATTCCTCTCTCACTCATCTACCTCCTCTCTCTATCCTCTCTGTCACTCATCTACCTCCTCTCTCTATCCCTCTGTCACTCATCTACCTCCTCTCTCTATCCCTCTGTCACTCATCTACCTCCTCTCTCTATCCTCTCTGTCACTCATCTACCTCCTCTCTCTATCCCTCTGTCACTCATCTACCTCCTCTCTCTATCCCTCTGTCACTCATCTACCTCCTCTCTCTATCCCTCTGTCACTCATCTACCTCCTCTCTCTATCCCTCTGTCACTCATCTACCTCCTCTCTCTATCCTCTCTGTCACTCATCTACCTCCTCTCTCTATCCCTCTGTCACTCATCTACCTCCTCTCTCTATCCCTCTGTCACTTATCTACCTCCTCTCTCTATCCCTCTGTCACTCATCTACTCTTGCTCTGATCTACCTCCCTCACTCCCTCCATCTCTCTCTGCAGTCACTCTGGGCCTGTATGTGTGTGTGCGTGCTGCTCGTGCAAGTCTTTCTCTCTCTGTGTGTATGTGTGTGTGTCTGTGTGTGTGTCGTGTATGTGTGTGTGTCGTGTATGTGTGTGTGTGTGTGTGTGTATGTGTGTGTGTATGTATGTGTGTGTGTGTGTGTGTGTGTGTGTGTGTGTGTGTGTCTGTGTATGTGTGTGTGTGTGTGTCTGTGTGTGTGTCTGTGAATGTGTGTGTGTCTGTGTGTGTGTGTGTGTGTGTGTGTGTGTGTGGTTGTGTGTGTGTGTGTGTGTGTGTGGTGGGGGGGGGGTGGGGGGGGGGGGGGGGGGGGGGGGGGGGGGGCAAGCAGTGAGCAGGTGTGGACTACCAGGAATTGGCCCCGGTGAGACTCTTGTTGTCAATCACACACTCTGAAGGAGACAGTCCCACACACACACACACACACACACACACACACACACACACACACACACACACACACACACACACACACACACACACACACACACACACACACACACGACCAGCGCACCAACACTAGAGAGATGACTCCAGATTCAAGTGTAAATTGAATCTGAAGTGACATTTTTTGCAGGTCACCAGGACGTCGGGAGATGCAGTCAAAACCGTCCACTAGCCAATCAGGATACTCTCGATGATGCAGCTGTATAACTTATTGAGGATGTGAGGGCCCATGCCACATCTTTTCAGCCTCCTGAGGGGGAAGAGGTGCTGTCGTACCCTCTTCACCACTGTGCTGGTGTGTGTGGACCATGGTGATCCTTAGTGATGTGGACACCGAAGAACTTGAAGCTCTTGACCCACTACAGCCCCATCGATGTGAATGGGGACATGCTCGGCCATATGTTTCCTGTAGTCCACGATCAGACTTGCCGAGTTAAATAAAGGTTAAATAAAAAATATAAATAAATAAAGGTCTTATTCACATCGGCTTTGGAGAGTGTGATCACACAGTTGTCCAGAACAGCTGGTGCTCCTATGCAGGGTTCAGTGTTGCTTGCCTCGAAGCGAGCCTAGAAGGCATTTAGTCCATCTGGTAAGCTCGAGTCATTGGGCAGCTCGCGGCTGGGTTTCCCTTTGTAATCCGTGATAGTACAATCCATGACTTCATCAGTAGTACAATGCATTTCCTACCTCTCTGCACCATGACAATTCCAAATTCCAAACTGCAGGTCTAGAATCACAACCAACATTCCACCATGCTTCCCAAACATATGACTGACTACATCTCTGTCCAGGGCTAGGACATCTATAGTTATAATGACGCACACTGTCAGGCAAATCATTTACAAATGAGCATATTAGAAAGAGACATCTCATCCTCACACTATGTGAATCCCAAATGGCACTCTATTCACTACATAGTGCACGACTTTGGACCAGAGCCCATGGGCTATAGGGAATTGGCTGCCATTTCAGACATAACCTAGGTGTTGATTTGCGAATTGCTGTTGAAGTAGTCGGTCACAAACCTTGGTCCTGTAGACTAGAGGTGTTGTTGAAGCTGTCAGTCACAAACCTTGGTCCTGTAGACTAGAGGAGATGAAGTAGTCAGTCACAAACCTTGGTCCTGTAGACTAGAGGTGGTGTTGAAGTAGTCAGTCACAAACCTTGGTCCTGTGACATAGAGGTTTTTGAAGTAGTCAGTCACAAACCTTGGTCCTGTAGACTAGAGGTGGTGTTGAAGTAGTCAGTCACAAACCTTGGTCCTGTAGACTAGAGGTGTTTTGAAGTAGTCAGTCACAAACCGTGGTCCTGTAGACTAGAGGTGGTGTTGAAGTAGTGAGTCACAAACCTTGGTCCTGTAGACTAGAGGTGTTGTTGAAGTAGTCAGTCACAAACCTTGGTCCTGTAGACTAGAGGTCCTGTAGACTAGAGGTGTTGTTGAAGTAGTCAGTCACAAACCTTGGTCCTGTAGACTAGAGGTGATGTTGAAGTAGTCAGTCACAAACCTTGGTCCTGTAGACTAGAGGTGTTGAAGTAGTCAGTCACAAACCTTGGTCCTGTAGACTAGAGGTGATGAAGTAGTCAGTCACAAACCTTGGTCCTGTAGACTAGAGGTGTTGAAGTAGTCAGTCACAAACCTTGGTCCTGTAGACTAGAGGTGTTGAAGTAGTCAGTCACAAACCTTGGTCCTGTAGACTAGAGGTGTTGAAGTCACAAACCTTGGTCCTGTAGACTAGAGGTGTTGAAGTAGTCAGTCACAAACCTTGGTCCTGTAGACTAGAGGTGATGTTGAAGTAGTCAGTCACAAACCTTGGTCCTGTAGACTAGAGGTGATGTTGAAGTAGTCAGTCACAAACCTTGGTCCTGTAGACTAGAGGTGATGTTGAAGTAGTCAGTCACAAACCTTGGTCCTGTAGACTAGAGGTGTTGAAGTAGTCAGTCACAAACCTTGGTCCTGTAGACTAGAGGTGATGTTGAAGTAGTCAGTCACAAACCTTGGTCCTGTAGACTAGAGGTGTTGAAGAAGTCAGTCACAAACCTTGGTCCTGTAGACTAGAGGTGTTGAAGTAGTCAGTCACAAACCTTGGTCCTGTAGACTAGAGGTGTTGTTGAAGTAGTCAGTCACAAACCTTGGTCCTGTAGACTAGAGGTGTTGTTGAAGTAGTCAGTCACAAACCTTGGTCCTGTAGACTAGAGGTGTTGTTGAAGTAGTCAGTCACAAACCTTGGTCCTGTAGACTAGAGGTGTTGTTGAAGAAGTCAGTCACAAACCGTGGTCCTGTAGACTAGAGGTGTTGTTGAGGTAGTCAGTCACAAACCTTGGTCCTGTAGTCAGTCACAAACCTTGGTCCTGTAGACTAGAGGTGTTGAAGAAGTCAGTCACAAACCGTGGTCCTGTAGACTAGAGGTGGTGTTGAAGCTCTTCTAAAAACACAGCTGGTTAAAATAATCAACTAACAACCAAGACGTTGATTATTGAAGAACTGAGTCAGGTGTCCAGAACCTCCAGCTGTCCAGGACCAGCGTTGGGGATCACTGTTCTATGCTCGTATAATCTATAGAATCTACATCTATATTGTTTGCTGTTTGGGGGTTTAGGCTGGGTTTTTGTATAAGCATTTTGTGACATCTGCTGATGTAAAAAGGGCTTTAGAGAGAAATTTGATTTGATTTGATAGGCCCTGGTCAAAAGTAGTCCACTAAATAGAAAATCAGATGCCATTTGGGATGTTCACTTCACAATTTACTATTGCAAAACAATACACCAACTGAATATAAAGGACTGAGCCTCAATTAACTAACAAATGAATACATTGCAAGACAATTTGAAATAAAGGAAAACACTGCCTTAGGTAATATTTTTTTGTTGTACATTTCATAAGTCAATCAATGATAAGCAGAAATCTGGGACATATAAGCTTTTTCCAATTGTTATCTTTATTTATCCATATCCTATCGAAAACCATATTCTATATGAAAATGTACATGTCAGTCTTCAGATTCTCTATAAATTCTCTATAAATGAGATACAGATAGACATTTCATTTGGTCCTTTATGTTCAACTTATTTATGTTTCAAATCCTGGTGAAGAGTGTCTATTTCCAAGTTCTGACAGGATGTTGTTTTCAAAATCAGAGTGCCCTGGTGCGAGCACAAAGTCCTTACCCTGGGCTATTTCACCCAGGACAAATACAATAAGCTTCCACATCCAGGCACCTCCATCTGACAGGCCGTGTCACGCTAATACTTGTCCCTCCCATCTGGACCAAAGGACCCATCACAACAAATGTACATTTCCTCCTCTCTCCCCTATCTTTAGATGCTAAAAGCCCGATTGCTTTAAACATGCTGTGTTAAAAGAAATGTCCCAAAAAGGCTGGGTAATGTATTTTTCCAGTCTTGGCCGGGAACCTAAGTTGCCTCTGACAGGTGAGCATGAAGCCTCACAGAGAGGAGTCACAATATACCTGTTCCTACCCCTTCTATTAGTACGGATGGTGTGGGGGGAGAACTGGATGGGAATTAGTGTTTCCGTCAGGACTGATTAGTGCGACGTGCCAGAGCACATCCTGGTTAGCTAATGCTGGGGCTCTGTGTCTGTGTCCGTGTGTGTGTCTGCACACATCTTTTATTCATGTTTTCCTAAAATCCCGGGGCAACGAGTCATGACGCCCATTACTGTTCACCCTTTCCTCCCTCTTCTTCTCTCCTTTCCTCTCATCTTCATCATCATCATCATCAGCTTCTTCTTCCTCCATCTTTTTCTTCTTCTCCATCTTCTTCATCTTCTTCTCATCTTCCTCTTCTTATCTTCTTCTTCTTCCCCCATCTTCTTCTTCTTCTCCATCTTCTTCTCATCTTCCTCTTCTTATCTTCTTCTTCTTCCCCATCTTCTTCTTCTTCCCCGTCTTCTTCTTCTTCTCCATCTGTTCTTCTTCTTCTCCTCCATCTTCTTCTTCTCATCTTCTTCTTCTTCTCCATCTTCTTCTTCATCTTCTTCTCATCTTCCTCTTCTTATCTTCTTCTTCTTCCCCATCTTCTTCTTCGCCATCTTCTTCTTCTTCTCCATCTGTTCTTCTTCTCCTCCATCTTCTTCTTCTCATCTTCTTCTTCTCCATCTTCTTCTTCTTCTCCATCTTCTTCTTCTCATCTTCTTTTTCTTCTTCTTCTCATCTTCTTCTATTCCTTCTCCTCCATCTTCTTCTTCTCATCTTCTTCTCTTTCTTTTGCTCCCTCTTCTCCTCTCACCTATTGTCCTTTCTTCCCCTCTCCTCCGTTCTCTTTTTATTACCCCCTCCCTTCTCTCCTCTCTCTTCACCCCCATCCCTCCTCCACCCTCCACTTATCCCTCCTCCTTATCCCCCTCTCTCGCTTCACCTCTCTATCTCTCAAATGCGTTCTCACCCACTCAACTCATCTAAAGCTTTTTCATGCTCAGGCCAGGAGTGCCGTCTCTCTGTCTCTTCCCAAACAGACGATAAGAATACCTTCTCCGCTGGAACTTTTAGACCTCCCTGAATTATTCATCCCCAGCGTTTCAGCCATTCGCACACGACCCTGAGAAAATGCTTTTCTACTTTTTATTTGAAAACATCGAGTAAATGGAGCTTCGGTGTTTAGAACCTTGGGGATGGATTCTAGAAGACATGAGAATGATATAACGTTCTCTATAAAGAATGGGAAAAGAAAAGAAGAAAATGTCAGCCATCTTGAAGGAAGTAGGATAATGGCTGGATAGGACTAGGACAAAAATACAAAGAACACAGACAGAATCCAACACGTTTTACTGTAGACTTTATCACAACTGTATCCAAATTAACCTAACTGTGTATCTATGGGTATGTAGGTATTTAAGTGAAGTGGAGCATATCAGTCTCTAAGACTATGGATAATCATCTACACACGTGTCTTACTTCAAACTTTTTGAAGACTCTGTTAATACAGAGTAAACACACAGTATTATGACGCTGAAGGACACACACACACACACACACACACACACACACACACACACACACACACACACACACACACACACACACACACACACACACACACACACACACACACACACACACACACACACACACACACACACACACCGACCCAACGACGCACACACAGGCAGGGGCATGTCAATACTCAGGAGTCATAAATTAAAGCTTTTAAAGCTTATGGGACAAATATCCTCTTATCATAACATACATTCACACATTACTCCATTTACAAGCCACTTGAACCCACCCTAACAAAGACAAGTCATGAATTAAATATAACCATACTGTCTGTTATAGGTAGTGATATAATATAACCATACAGTCTGTTATAGGTAGTGATATAATATAACCATACAGTCTGTTATAGGTAGTGATATAATATAACCATACAGTCTGTTATAGATAGTGATATAATATAACCATACAGTCTGTTATAGGTAGTGATATAATATAACCATACAGTCTATTATAGGTAGTGATATAATATAACCATACAGTCTGTTATAGGTAGTGATATAATATAACCACACAGTCTGTTATAGGTAGTGATATAATATAACCATACAGTCTGTTATAGGTAGTGATATAATATAACCATACAGTCTGTTATAGGTAGTGATATAATATAACCATACAGTCTGTTATAGACAGTGATATAATATAACCATACAGTCTGTTATAGGTAGTGATATAATATAACCATACAGTCTGTTATAGGTAGTGATATAATATAACCATACAGTCTGTTATAGGTAGTGATATAATATAACCATACAGTCTGTTATAGATAGTGATATAATATAACCATACAGTCTGTTATAGGTAGTGATATAATATAACCATACAGTCTGTTATAGGTAGTGATATAATATAACCATACAGTCTGTTATAGATAGTGATATAATATAACCATACACTCTGTTATAGGTAGTGATATAATATAACCATACAGTCTGTTATAGGTAGTGATATAATATAACCATACAGTCTGTTATAGATAGTGATATAATATAATATAACCATACAGTCTGTTATAGGTAGTGATATAATATAACCATACAGTCTGTTATAGGTAGTGATATAATATAACCATACAGTCTGTTATAGGTAGTGATATAATATAACCATACAGTCTGTTATAGGTAGTGATATAATATAACCATACAGTCTGTTATAGGTAGTGATATAATATAACCATACAGTCTGTTATAGGTAGTGATATAATATAACCATACAGTCTGTTATAGGTAGTGATATAATATAACCACACAGTCTGTCTGTTATAGGTAGTGATATAATATAACCATACAGTCTGTTATAGGTAGTGATATAATATAACCACACAGTCTGTCTGTTATAGGTAGTGATATAATATAACCATACAGTCTGTTATAGGTAGTGATATAATATAACCATACAGTCTGTTATAGGTAGTGATATAATATAACCATACAGTCTGTTATAGATAGTGATATAATATAACCATACAGTCTGTTATAGATAGTGATATAATATAACCATACAGTCTGTTATAGGTAGTGATATAATATAACCATACAGTCTGTTATAGGTAGTGATATAATATAACCATACAGTCTGTTATAGGTAGTGATATAATATAACCGTACAGTCTGTTATAGGTAGTGATATAATATAACCATACAGTCTGTTATAGGTAGTGATATAATATAACCATACAGTCTGTTATAGATAGTGATATAATATAACCATACAGTCTGTTATAGGTAGTGATATAATATAACCATACAGTCTGTTATAGGTAGTGATATAATATAACCATACAGTCTGTTATAGATAGTGATATAATATAACCATACAGTCTGTTATAGATAGTGATATAATATAACCATACAGTCTGTTATAGGTAGTGATATAATATAACCATACAGTCTGTTATAGGTAGTGATATAATATAACCATACAGTCTGTTATAGGTAGTGATATAATATAACCATACAGTCTGTTATAGATAGTGATATAATATAACCATACAGTCTGTTATAGGTAGTGATATAATATAACCATACAGTCTGTTATAGGTAGTGATATAATATAACCATACAGTCTGTTATAGGTAGTGATATAATATAACCATACAGTCTGTTATAGATAGTGATATAATATAATATAACCATACAGTCTGTTATAGATAGTGATATAATATAACCATACAGTCTGTTATAGGTAGTGATATAATATAACCATACAGTCTGTTATAGATAGTGATATAATATAATATAACCATACAGTCTGTTATAGATAGTGATATAATATAACCATACAGTCTGTTATAGGTAGTGATATAATATAACCATACAGTCTGTTATAGGTAGTGATATAATATAACCATACAGTCTGTTATAGATAGTGATATAATATAACCATACAGTCTGTTATAGATAGTGATATAATATAACCATACAGTCTGTTATAGGTAGTGATATAATATAACCACACAGTCTGTTATAGATAGTGATATAATATAACCATTCAGTCTGTTATAGGTAGTGATATAATATAATATAACCATACAGTCTGTTATAGGTAGTGATATAATATAATATAACCATACAGTCTGTTATAGGTAGTGATATAATATAACCATTCAGTCTGTTATAGATAGTGATATAATATAACCATACAGTCTGTTATAGATAGTGATATAATATAACCATACAGTCTGTTATAGATAGTGATATAATATAACCATACAGTCTGTTATAGGTAGTGATATAATATAACCATACAGTCTGACTGTTATAGGTAGTGATATAATATAACCATACAGTCTGTTATAGATAGTGATATAATATAACCATACAGTCTGTTATAGGTAGTGATATAATATAACCATACAGTCTGTTATAGGTAGTGATATAATATAACCATACAGTCTGTTATAGGTAGTGATATAATATAACCATACAGTCTGTTATAGGTAGTGATATAATATAACCATACAGTCTGTTATAGATAGTGATATAATATAACCATTCAGTCTGTTATAGATAGTGATATAATATAACCATACAGTCTGTTATAGGTAGTGATATAATATAACCATACAGTCTGTTATAGGTAGTGATATAATATAACCATACAGTCTGTTATAGGTAGTGATATAATATAACCATACAGTCTGTTATAGGTAGTGATATAATATAACCATACAGTCTGTTATAGATAGTGATATAATATAACCATACAGTCTGTTATAGGTAGTGATATAATATAACCATACAGTCTGTTATAGATAGTGATATAATATAACCATTCAGTCTGTTATAGATAGTGATATAATATAACCATACAGTCTGTTATAGGTAGTGATATAATATAACCATACAGTCTGTCTGTTATAGGTAGTGATATAATATAACCATACAGTCTGTTATAGGTAGTGATATAATATAACCACACAGTCTGTCTGTTATAGGTAGTGATATAATATAACCATACAGTCTGTTATAGATAGTGATATAATATAACCATACAGTCTGTTATAGATAGTGATATAATATAACCATACAGTCTGACTGTTATAGATAGTGATATAATATAACCATACAGTCTGTTATAGGTAGTGATATAATATAACCATACAGTCTGTTATAGGTAGTGATATAATATAACCACACAGTCTGTCTGTTATAGGTAGTGATATAATATAACCATACAGTCTGTTATAGATAGTGATATAATATAACCATACAGTCTGTTATAGATAGTGATATAATATAACCATACAGTCTGACTGTTATAGATAGTGATATAATATAACCATACAGTCTGTTATAGGTAGTGATATAATATAACCATACAGTCTGTTATAGGTAGTGATATAATATAACCACACAGTCTGTCTGTTATAGGTAGTGATATAATATAACCATACAGTCTGTTATAGGTAGTGATATAATATAACCACACAGTCTGTCTGTTATAGGTAGTGATATAATATAACCATACAGTCTGTTATAGATAGTGATATAATATAACCATACAGTCTGTTATAGGTAGTGATATAATATAACCATACAGTCTGTTATAGATAGTGATATAATATAACCATACAGTCTGTTATAGGTAGTGATATAATATAACTATACAGTCTGTCTGTTATAGGTAGTGATATAATATAACCATACAGTCTGTTATAGGTAGTGATATAATATAACCACACAGTCTGTCTGTTATAGGTAGTGATATAATATAACCATACAGTCTGTTATAGATAGTGATATAATATAACCATACAGTCTGTTATAGGTAGTGATATAATATAACCATACAGTCTGTTATAGATAGTGATATAATATAACCATACAGTCTGTTATAGGTAGTGATATAATATAACCATACAGTCTGTTATAGATAGTGATATAATATAACCATACAGTCTGTTATAGGTAGTGATATAATATAACCATACAGTCTGTTATAGGTAGTGATATAATATAACCATACAGTCTGTTATAGGTAGTGATATAATATAACCATACAGTCTGTTATAGGTAGTGATATAATATAACCATACAGTCTGTTATAGGTAGTGATATAATATAACCATACAGTCTGTTATAGATAGTGATATAATATAACCATACAGTCTGTTATAGATAGTGATATAATATAACCATACAGTCTGTTATAGATAGTGATATAATATAACGTACAGTCTGTTATAGGTAGTGATATAATATAACCATACAGTCTGTTATAGATAGTGATATAATATAACCATACAGTCTGTTATAGGTAGTGATATAATATAACCATACAGTCTGTTATAGATAGTGATATAATATAACCATACAGTCTGTTATAGGTAGTGATATAATATAACCATACAGTCTGTTATAGATAGTGATATAATATAACCATACAGTCTGTTATAGGTAGTGATATAATATAACCATACACTCTGTTATAGGTAGTGATATAATATAACCATACAGTCTGTTATAGGTAGTGATATAATATAACCATACAGTCTGTTATAGATAGTGATATAATATAACCATACAGTCTGTTATAGGTAGTGATATAATATAACCATACAGTCTGTTATAGATAGTGATATAATATAACCATACAGTCTGTTATAGGTAGTGATATAATATAACCATACACTCTGTTATAGGTAGTGATATAATATAACCATACAGTCTGTTATAGGTAGTGATATAATATAACCATACAGTCTGTTATAGGTAGTGATATAATATAACCATACAGTCTGTTATAGGTAGTGATATAATATAACCACACAGTCTGTCTGTTATAGGTAGTGATATAATATAACCATACAGTCTGTTATAGGTAGTGATATAATATAACCACACAGTCTGTTATAGGTAGTGATATAATATAACCATAGTCTTTATAGGTAGTGATATAATATAACCATACAGTCTGTTATAGGTAGTGATATAATATAACCATACAGTCTGTTATAGATAGTGATATAATATAACCATACAGTCTGTTATAGGTAGTGATATAATATAACCATACAGTCTGTTATAGATAGTGATATAATATAACCATACAGTCTGTTATAGGTAGTGATATAATATAACCATACAGTCTGTCTGTTATAGGTAGTGATATAATATAACCATACAGTCTGTTATAGGTAGTGATATAATATAACCATACAGTCTGTCTGTTATAGGTAGTGATATAATATAACCATACAGTCTGTTATAGATAGTGATATAATATAACCATACAGTCTGTTATAGGTAGTGATATAATATAACCATACAGTCTGTTATAGATAGTGATATAATATAACCATACAGTCTGTTATAGGTAGTGATATAATATAACCATACAGTCTGTTATAGATAGTGATATAATATAACCATACAGTCTGTTATAGGTAGTGATATGTCTGTATAGGTAGTGATATAATATAACCATACAGACTGTTATAGATAGTGATATAATATAACCATACAGTCTGTTATAGGTAGTGATATAATATAACCATACAGTCTGTTATAGGTAGTGATATAATATAACCACACAGTCTGTCTGTTATAGGTAGTGATATAATATAACCATACAGTCTGTTATAGGTAGTGATATAATATAACCACACAGTCTGTCTGTTATAGGTAGTGATATAATATAACCATACAGTCTGTTATAGATAGTGATATAATATAACCATACAGTCTGTTATAGGTAGTGATATAATATAACCATACAGTCTGTTATAGATAGTGATATAATATAACCATACAGTCTGTTATAGGTAGTGATATAATATAACTATACAGTCTGTCTGTTATAGGTAGTGATATAATATAACCATACAGTCTGTTATAGGTAGTGATATAATATAACCACACAGTCTGTCTGTTATAGGTAGTGATATAATATAACCATACAGTCTGTTATAGATAGTGATATAATATAACCATACAGTCTGTTATAGGTAGTGATATAATATAACCATACAGTCTGTTATAGATAGTGATATAATATAACCATACAGTCTGTTATAGGTAGTGATATAATATAACCATACAGTCTGTTATAGATAGTGATATAATATAACCATACAGTCTGTTATAGGTAGTGATATAATATAACCATACAGTCTGTTATAGGTAGTGATATAATATAACCATACAGTCTGTTATAGGTAGTGATATAATATAACCATACAGTCTGTTATAGGTAGTGATATAATATAACCATACAGTCTGTTATAGGTAGTGATATAATATAACCATACAGTCTGTTATAGGTAGTGATATAATATAACCATACAGTCTGTTATAGGTAGTGATATAATATAACCATACAGTCTGTTATAGATAGTGATATAATATAACCATACAGTCTGTTATAGATAGTGATATAATATAACCATACAGTCTGTTATAGATAGTGATATAATATAACCATACAGTCTGTTATAGATAGTGATATAATATAACCATACAGTCTGTTATAGGTAGTGATATAATATAACCATACAGTCTGTTATAGATAGTGATATAATATAACCATACAGTCTGTTATAGGTAGTGATATAATATAACCATACAGTCTGTTATAGATAGTGATATAATATAACCATACAGTCTGTTATAGGTAGTGATATAATATAACCATACAGTCTGTTATAGATAGTGATATAATATAACCATACAGTCTGTTATAGGTAGTGATATAATATAACCATACAGTCTGTTATAGGTAGTGATATAATATAACCATACAGTCTGTTATAGGTAGTGATATAATATAACCATACAGTCTGTTATAGATAGTGATATAATATAACCATACAGTCTGTTATAGGTAGTGATATAATATAACCATACAGTCTGTTATAGATAGTGATATAATATAACCATACAGTCTGTTATAGGTAGTGATATAATATAACCATACAGTCTGTTATAGGTAGTGATATAATATAACCATACAGTCTGTTATAGGTAGTGATATAATATAACCATACAGTCTGTTATAGGTAGTGATATAATATAACCATACAGTCTGTTATAGATAGTGATATAATATAACCATACAGTCTGTTATAGGTAGTGATATAATATAACCATACACTCTGTTATAGGTAGTGATATAATATAACCATACAGTCTGTTATAGGTAGTGATATAATATAACCATACAGTCTGTTATAGGTAGTGATATAATATAACCATACAGTCTGACTGTTATAGATAGTGATATAATATAACCATACAGTCTGTTATAGGTAGTGATATAATATAACCATACAGTCTGACTGTTATAGATAGTGATATAATATAACCATACAGTCTGTTATAGATAGTGATATAATATAATATAACCATACAGTCTGTTATAGGTAGTGATATAATATAACCATACAGTCTGTTATAGATAGTGATATAATATAACCATACAGTCTGTTATAGATAGTGATATAATATAACCATACAGTCTGTTATAGGTAGTGATATAATATAACCATACAGTCTGTTATAGATAGTGATATAATATAACCATACAGTCTGTTATAGGTAGTGATATAATATAACCATACAGTCTGTTATAGGTAGTGATATAATATAACCATACAGTCTGTTATAGGTAGTGATATAATATAACCATACAGTCTGTTATAGATAGTGATATAATATAACCATACAGTCTGTTATAGATAGTGATATAATATAACCATACAGTCTGTTATAGGTAGTGATATAATATAACCATACAGTCTGTTATAGGTAGTGATATAATATAACCATACAGTCTGTTATAGATAGTGATATAATATAACCATACAGTCTGTTATAGGTAGTGATATAATATAACCATACAGTCTGTTATAGATAGTGATATAATATAACCATACAGTCTGTTATAGGTAGTGATATAATATAACCATACAGTCTGTTATAGGTAGTGATATAATATAACCGTACAGTCTGTTATAGATAGTGATATAATATAACCATACAGTCTGTTATAGGTAGTGATGTAATATAACCATACAGTCTGTCTGTTATAGGTAGTGATATAATATAACCATACAGTCTGTTATAGGTAGTGATATAATATAACCATACAGTCTGTTATAGGTAGTTATGGGACAGCAGAGCTATTTAATCACTTTGACATTTCTATTTGTAAATCAGAAGCACTATAATATAGTTATATATATATAGATTATATATTATATAAAGAGGCTGTTAAATAATATTAACATTCATTAATATCACCATCATGGTGGGGTCCATTTGATATTGTGAATGTTATACTGTGAAAGGTCTTTGTGAAAATGATACCTCACTACCCCAGTATGGCCCAGCATGAGGAAATAATGTCAATTTAACTAAACTATACTGCAGTTTGAACTAAACTTAATCTAACACGAGTTACAATGGTAGAGGCAGGTCATAGACTGGCTATGTTACATCGTTTTGACCAGAGCGTTGTGTTCTAATTCCAGACACTCAGTAACATAGTATTATTTCAATATCCTCCATGTAATGTTAATGGGGAGCCAACATGGCTGCCATAGAATGTTGACGTGTCATGTACATGTATCATAATGCAGAATCCTCAGTGTCCCAACTCTCCCAACACACGGCTCTGCTTTGGACCAGATTTCTGCTCGTCCTCAGGCTGCTGCTGTTGTCTTTTTGGAGATTCTCCCTGCATGTGGCCTTCTTCTCCACTGAGCCTTAGTCCCCGTATCAAATTACACCCTATTCCCTGTATAGTGCACTACTTACTCCCTGTATAGTGCACTACTTATTCCCTATATGGTGCACTACTGCTGTATGGGCAATGGGATGCCATTTGGGACTCAGGCTAAAATGCTGATTTTCCCACTTGAAAACCTAGCATGAGAGGAGAGAGTTAGATTACCCTGTAGTGTCTCTATGTCCCTTCTAGTTAATCTATCTCTACATACACAGTCAGACTAGTTAATCTAGCTCTATATTCTGTCTCTCCTATGTCCTTTCTAGTTAATCTAGCTCTATATTATGTCTCTACTATGTCCTTTCTAGTTAATCTAGCTCTATATTATATCTCTACTATGTCCTTTCTTGTTTATCTAGCTCTATATTATGTATCTACTATGTCCCTTCTTGTTAATCTAGCTCTATATGCTGTCTCTACTATGTCTCTTCTAGTTAATCTAGCTCTTTAATCTGTCTCTACAATGTCCTTTCTTGTTAATCTAGCTCTATATTCTGTATCTACTATGTCGCTTCTAGTTAATCTAGCTCTATATGCTGTCTCTACTATGTCTCTTCTAGTTAACCTAGCTCGAAATTCTCTCTACCTGCCCCTTCTAGTTAATATATCTCTATTATTTCTCTACTATGTCCCTTCTAGTTAATCTAGCTCTATATTCTGTCTCTACTATGTCCCTTCTAGTTATTCTGGCTCTATATTATGTCTCTACTATGTCCCTTCTAGCTCTATATTATATTTCTACTTTGTCCATTCTAGTTAATCTAGCTCTAAATTCCTGCCCTCTGTGTAAGAGTACTCTGCGGTCAGCTCTAATCTACAACTGGCTGATCAAACACTGCTCCTCTGTGTGTGTGTGTGTGTGTGTGTGTGTGTGTGTGTGTGTGTGTGTGTGTGTGTGTGTGTGTGTGTGTGTGTGTGTGTGTGTGTGTGTGTGTGTGTGTGTGTGTTTGTGTGATCAAACACTTGTGTACAGCAGAACGAGTCAGTCCCTCGGCAACGCCTGACCTTAACATTAACAGGCGCTATCTGTGGGCACCACACAGAAGTGTGTGTGTGGTGTTTGCGTGTGTGCGCACGTGTCAACATTTCTGTGTGTGTTTGAGTGCATGCGTGACAAACATTGTGTGTGTGTGCTGCCGCAGTGACTCGACTTTAAGTTCATCACCGCAGTATTTTTAGTTCAATTGCTCACACAATTTAGAATGAAAAAAAACAGCTTGGCGGTTTTCCAGTTTTAAAATCCTTTTAATTTTTTTGCAGACTCCCTGCTGGCAGCAGAACAGACTGAGCTACAGCACCAGAACACTGCAAGATGATGACAATTGCTCATTTTGGAAACCAAAATAACGCATCGGAGGACAAATGAATGGTCCTAGAACCATTCCAGAATAGAATGGAGTCATTCTAGAAGACAATGGAGAAATTCTGGAATGCAATGCAGGCATTCTGTAAATAAAATGTGAATCTTCAGTGAAGCAGAGTACATCATATCAGGTGTTCCATTGAGCTGTCAGTAGATAGAATTTATATTTGAATCGCAAATGTAAAAATACTAAAAAGTCATGAAGATTGCTGTTATGTAGACGAAGTGACAAAAGGCAGGTTATGAGATGACTGTGTCGACTGTAGGTCCTGCTGTAATGTGTGTTTGTGTGTTCACAGAGGGCTGATTATCTGCACTGATGCATTCATTCAAATGAACACCGCTGAAGGTCAGCTGAGGCCGTCGCTTAATGAGAGACAGAGGTAGAGAAAAAGAGACATACAGAGAGAGAGACGCATAGAGACAGAGAGACACTGACAGAGAGAGAGAGAGAGAGAGAGAGACACACATAGAGACAGAGAGAGAGAGAGAGAGAGAGAGAGAGAGAGAGAGAGAGAGAGAGAGAGAGAGAGAGAAAGAGAGAGAGAGAGAGAGAGAGAGAGAGAAAGAGAGAGAGAGAAAGAGACACACATAGAGACAGAGGTAGAGAGAAAGAGAGAGAGAGAGACACTGACAGAGAGCAAGAGAGACAGAGGCGGAGAGAGAGAGAGAGAGAGAGAGAGAGAGAGAGAGAGAGAGAGAGAGAGAGAGAGAGAGAACAGAGAGAACAGAGAGAACAGAGGGAGAGAGACAGAGAGGAGTGAAACAGAGAGAGAGAGAGAGAGAGAGAGAGAGAGAGAGAGAGAGAGAGAGAGAGAGAGAGACAGAGACAGAGACAGAGACAGAGACAGAGACAGAGACAGAGATAGACACTGACAGAGAGCAAGAGAGACAGAGGCAGAAAGAAATAAGGGACACGACAGTGTACAAGGGACACTCTTGAATAAGGGACACGACAGTGTACAAGGGACACTTGAATAAGGGACACGACAGTGTACAAGGGACACTCTTGAATAAGGGACACGACAGTGTACAAGGGACACTCTTGAATAAGGGACACGACAGTGTACAAGGGACACTCTTGAATAAGGGACACGACAGTGTACAAGGGACACTCTTGAATAAGGGACACGACAGTGTACAAGGGACACTATTGAATAAGGGACACGACAGGGTACAAGGGACACTATTGAATAAGGGACACGACAGTGTACAGGATGGCAACTCCAAGAGACGGTTAATTAACATTCCATAAAACCAAAGAGGATGCATCACCTGATCATGTAAACCCGTACGCACCCTGTGCATAACCGTCTGCCGTCTATAACCACAGGATGTTGTTTCCCCACAGGCGGTTGGGCCCGCAACGTTCTATCTAATACCGACTGGGACTATAGACCAATGACTGTTCATCTAGCTAACGGGGTGGGGTCTAGACCATCCTATCAGCCAATCAGGGCTGTGTATGTAAATATCTTCAAACGTGTTTCCCAACACACCCACACAATCAGACTGAGCATTTCAAGGGCCAAGGGAGGCTCAGGGAAATAAAAGGGAAATAAAAGATAACAAATATTATTTGAAGTTATTTTCATCAAATATTAGACCTGACAATGACGATTTAAAAATAAAATGACAAAGACTGCATGGGGGCTTTAACATTGAGCATTCACCTGTGTATACCAATGACTTACAGTATACGACTGTGAAAACGTACCACATCAAGATGGATACCAGAAGACTTCTGAGTTAGACAGCACAGCACTTTGCAGTATCTTCACTAGCTCCTAAATAACACCCTGTCCAGGCCGGCGTCTCTAATGACACACTTGTTTTTCTATTTAATGCACTACTGTTGTAGAAGTAGTGCACTAAATAGGATGTAGGGGGGCATTTGGGACGCAGGACAAGGTCTCTACGTTGTCCACACCAGAAACGCATCACTCAGCTTTATGTCCGTATCATGACACGTTAATAGGTAGCGGGGCACACAGTAAATATAGGGCCCCTGTCGATATCCCTCCGCCACGTGAAGTAACTCACGGTGTTCTGGGCCTGTGTTTCACACAGTTTGTGCTGAGAGAAAGGATTTTGATGAGCTAGATCTTCTCCACATGACAGTGGAGTTGATGTGAATGGTATTAACTTCTTGACGCTAGGAGGCAGAATTTTTATGTTTGGAAAAATAACGTTCCCAATGGAAACGGCCTATTTTTCAGGCCCAGTTGCTAGAATATGCATATAATTAACAGATTAGGATAGAAAACACTCTAAAGTTTCCAAAACTGTCAAAATGTTGTCTGTGAGTATAACAGAACTGATTTTGCAGGTGAAAACCTGAGGAAATCCAACCCGGAAGTGCCTCTTATTTTGAAAAATCCCTGTTCCATTGCCTGCCTATCCTCCATTTAAAGGTATATCAACCAGATTCATTTTCCAATAGCTTCCACAGGTTGTGAACAGGCTTTAGACATAGTTTAAAGCTTTTATTCTGAAAAATGAGCGAGATTTATCACATCGCGTCAGTGGATAGCCAGATGTCCTTCGATTAGTTCATGCGCGCGACAGTGGTAGCTCAACATTTTCTTTCTCTCTTGTATTGAATAGTTTACCGTCCGGTTGAAATATTATCGATTATTTATGTTAAAAACAACCTGAGGATTGATTATAAAAAAATGTTTGACATGTTTCTACGAACTTTACGGATACTATTTGGAATTTTCGTCTGCCCTTCATGACCTGCCTAAGGCTGTGGATTACTGAACATAACGCTCCAAACAAATGGAGGTTTTTTGATATAAAAAATAATCTTTATCGAACAAAAGGAACATTTAGTGTGTAACTGGGAGTCTCGTGAGTGCAAACATCCGAAGATCATCAAAGGTAAGCGATTCATTTTATTGCTTTTCTGACTTTCGTGACCAATCTACATTGCTGCTAGGTGTTTGTAATGTTTTGTCTAGTGATCGATAAACTCACACAAACGCTTGGATTGCTTTCGCTGTAAAGCATATTTTCAAAATCTGACATGACAGGTGGATTAAAAACAAGCTAAGCTGTGTTTTGCTATATTGCATTTGTGATTTCATGAAAATGTTGATGAAAATGTTTCCGCTAAAGGGTGCGCCAAGAGGTCATGAAACTGAGTTGACCTCTAGTGTGGATGAAGTGTCATTTACAGTCCTGTGTAATTAAGTAATAAGGCACAAGGAGGTGTGGTATATGGTCAATATACCACGGCTAAGGGCTGTTCTTAAACACGACGCATCATGGAGTGCATGGATACAGCCCTTAGCCGTGGTATATTGCCAATATACCACAAACCCCCGAGGTACCTTATTGCTATTATAAACTGGTTACCAACGTAATTAGAGCAGAAAAATACATGGTTGTCATACCCGTGGAATACGGTCTGATATACCACAGCTGTCAGCCAATCAGCATTCAGTGCTCGACCCACCCAGGTTAGAGACCAGAAGAGGAGGAAGGTTTACTACAGTACAGCTGAAGATACACTTTGAGTATATGTACTGGACACAAGACACACAAGACACACACAAGACACACACAAGACACACAAGACACACACAAGACACACACAAGACACACACAAGACACACAAGACACACAAGACACACAAGACACACAAGACACACAAGACACACAAGACACACACACACACACACACACACACACACACACACACACACACACACACACACACACACACACACACACACACACACACACACACACACACACACACACACACACACACACACACACACACACACACACACACACAGCCCAGACTCACTGTCCCAGTGTCCATTAAAGTCAGAGTGCATTTGGCCTCACCTCTGCTAGGATACATAGAGACAATCTGAGTGTAAGTGTGAGTGTGTGCACTTGAGTGTGTGTTTGTGTGTGTTGAGTGTCTCCTGTGTAGCCTTGAGCAGTCTCTGGGTGATAGGTAATGTTACAGTGTCTATAGAGAGAGTAGTGTACCAGTCTCTGGGTGGTAGGTAATGTTAAAGTGTCTACAGAGAGGGTAGTGTACCAGTCTATGGGTGATAGGTAATGTTACAGTGTCTACAGAGAGAGTAGTGTACCAGTCTCTGGGTGGTAGGTAATGTTATAGTGTCTACAGAGAGAGTAGTGTACCAGTCTCTGGGTGGTAGGTAATGTTACAGTGTCTACAGAGAGAGTAGTGTACCAGTCTCTGGGTGGTAGGTAATGTTATAGTGTCTACAGAGAGAGTAGTGTACCAGTCTCTGGGTGGTAGGTAATGTTATAGTGTCTATAGAGAGAGTAGTGTACCAGTCTCTGGGTGGTAGGTAATGTTATAGTGTCTACAGAGAGAGTAGTGTACCAGTCTCTGGGTGGTAGGTAATGTTATAGTGTCTACAGGTAGAGTAGTATACCAGTCTCTGGGTGGTAGGTAATGTTATAGTGTCTACAGAAAGAGTAGTGTACCAGTCTCTGGGTGGTAGGTAATGTTACAGTCTACTATAGTCTAACAAATCTTGTGAAGGCAGTCAGAATGACAGTTCTCCTCTCAGACTAAACAAATCTTGTGAAGGCCAGTCAGAATGACAATTCTCCTCTCAGACTAAACCCATCTTGTGAAGGTCCTTCAGAATGACAGTTCTCCTCTCAGACTAAACCCATCTTGTGAAGGCCAGTCAGAATGACAGTTCTCCTCTCAGACTAAACCCATCTTGTGAAGGCCAGTCAGAATGACAGTTCTCCTCTGACTAAACCCATCTTGTGAAAGCACTCAGAATGACAGTTCTCCTCTCAGACTAAACCCATCTAGTGAAGGCCAGTCAGAATGACAGTTCTCCTCTCAGACTAAACCCATCTTGTGAAGACAGTCAGAATGACAGTTCTCCTCTCAGACCAAACCCATCTTGTGAAGACAGTCAGAATGACAGTTCTCCTCTCAGACTAAACCCATCTTGTGAAGACAGTCAGAATGACAGTTCTCCTCTCAGACTAAACCCATCTTGTGAAGACAGTCAGAATGACAGTTCTCCTCTCAGACTAAACCCATCTTGTGAAGGCCAGTCAGAATGACAGTTCTCCTCTCAGACTAAACCCATCTTGTGAAGGCAGTCAGAATGACAGTTCTCCTCTCAGACTAAACCCATCTTGTGGATGTCAGCCAGAATGACAGTTCTCCTCTCAGACTAAACCCATCTTGTGAAGGTCCGTCAGAATGACAGTTCTCATCTCAGACTAAACCCATCTTGTGAAGGTCCGTCAGAATGACAGTTCTCCTCTCAGACTAAACCCATCTTGCGAAGGCCAGTCAGAATGACAGTTCTCCTCTCAGACTAAACCCATCTTGTGAAGACAGTCAGAATGACAGTTCTCCTCTCAGACCAAACCCATCTTGTGAAGACAGTCAGAATGACAGTTCTCCTCTCAGACTAAACCCATCTTGTGAAGACAGTCAGAATCACAGTTCTCCTCTCAGACTAAACCCATCTTGTGAAGACAGTCAGAATGACAGTTCTCCTCTCAGACTAAACCCATCTTGTGAAGGCCAGTCAGAATGACAGTTCTCCTCTCAGACTAAACCCATCTTGTGAAGGCAGTCAGAATGACAGTTCTCCTCTCAGACTAAACCCATCTTGTGGATGTCAGCCAGAATGACAGTTCTCCTCTCAGACTAAACCCATCTTGTGAAGGTCAGTCAGAATGACAGTTCTCCTCTCAGACTAAACCCATCTTGTGAAGGTCAGTCAGAATGACAGTTCTCCTCTCAGACTAAACCCATCTTGTGAAGGTCAGTCAGAATGACAGTTCTCCTCTCAGACTAAACCCATCTTGTGAAGGCCAGTCAGAATGACAGTTCTCCTCTCAGACTAAACCCATCTTGTGAAGGTCAGCCAGAATGACAGTTCTCCTCTCAGACTAAACCCATCTTGTGAAGACTGTCAGAATGACAGTTCTCCTCTCAGACTAAACCCATCTTGTGAAGACCAGTCAGAATGACAGTTCTCCTCTCAGACTAAACCCATCTTGTGGATGTCAGCCAGAATGACAGTTCTCCTCTCAGACTAAACCCATCTTGTGGAGGTCAGCCAGAATGACAGTTCTCCTCTCAGACTAAACCCATCTAGTGAAGGCAGTCAGAATGACAGTTCTCCTCTCAGACTAAACCCATCTTGTGAAGACCAGTCAGAATGACAGTTCTCCTCTCAGACTAAACCCATCTTGTGAAGGTCAGCCAGAATGACAGTTCTCCTCTCAGACTAAACCCATCTTGTGAAGACCCGTCAGAATGACAGTTCTCCTCTCAGACTAAACCCATCTTGTGGAGGACAGTCAGAATGACAGTTCTCCTCTCAGACTAAACCCATCTTGTGAAGGCCAGTCAGAATGACAGTTCTCCTCTCAGACTAAACCCATCTTGTGAAGACAGTCAGAATGACAGTTCTCCTCTCAGACTAAACCCATCTTGTGAAGACAGTCAGAATGACAGTTCTCCTCCTGAAGATGTGAATCAAGTTGTTTCTCTTTCCACCGCTCCTCTGTAGCTTCTAGGGTGCATCCCAAAAGGCACCCTATTCCCTCCATAGTGCACTTCTTTTGACCAGGGCCCACAGCGTACCAGTTGGGACCTGGTGTGTCCCCCGTGCTGTCACACACGTCAGTGAAACAGACAAAATGTGTTTTTAAGAGCATTTTATTTGACATGATACAAAGGAGCTCATTGTTGCTCTTGTTGTTTTTCTCCAGATTTCATATTGATTTGGAATCAATAATATCCTGGTGTTAAAACTCTTGTATTATTCCTCTTGTAATAATTAGTCTACCGTCATTGGCTGTATTCATCTATTATTAAGGCAGATACAAAGTGAACGTCCCAGCTAAATCCTGGAACATGGGCTACATCCAAAAACCACACCCTATTCCCTAGATAGTGCACTCCTTTTGACCAGGACCCATAGGGCTCTGGTCAAAAGTAGTGCACTATATAGGGAATAAGGTGCCATTTTGGACTCAGCCATGTAGTCAGATATGTGGGAAGTAGAGTAGCATACTGACAGGTTTAACTTCTGTTTTCATACAGTTGTTATTTAAACACAATAAGCAGAGTGTTGTGTGGAACTAGGGAGCGGCGTGATCATTAGGCTTTTAAAAAACATCCTTTAATAACAAGTCTCTTCACAATGACATTTGTCAGTCCTTCAAATGAGGTTCCTTCCTTTAGCTTTAAGTGTAGAGTCTTAGGCCTATACTTTTGATAGGCTACTGCAAGTGTTATGGCTTGAGAGAGAGAGAGACAGAGACAGAGAGACAGAGAGACAGAGAGACAGAGAGAGACAGAGAGAGACAGAGAGAGAGAGAGACAGAGAGAGAGAGAGAGAGAGAGAGAGAGAGAGAGAGAGACAGAGAGACAGAGAGACAGAGAGAGAGAGAGAGAGAGAGAGAGAGAGAGAGAGAGAGAGAGAGAGAGAGAGAGAGAGAGAGAGAGACAGAGAGAGACAGAGACAGAGAGAGAGAGAGAGAGAGAGACAGAGAGAGAGAGAGAGAAGAAACCCACATTTTCCAAACATAAGACAATGCAATTATAACTACTGAACACTCTCTTAAAGAGGAGAACACAGTTCAAAGTGCGTCCATGTGAAATCTTCCTCAAAAGAAGAGAGAGAACAAGAGACAGAGAGAGACAGAAAGAAATAAAAAAAGAGACAAACAGAAAGAAGAAAGAAAGAAAGAGAGAGAGTGAACAAACAAGCGAAAGAGAGACACTGTTCATGAATAGTACATGAGAAGGAAGAGAAGAGAACCTGAAAGCCTCCTGTTGTTAGTTGAGATCTAGCTTGTCTTGAAGACTGGAGAGCCCAGAGAGAGTTAGAGAGAGAGATCCAGCGTACGGCTCACAGTAGACCGTATAGTACCTCTAGAATGTCTTATAATGCTTCATGAGCTACTGACGAGGGTAGAAGTACTACGGTGCTGGCTTTGGCACAGGTTGCTCCAGAGTTCGTAGGACAGCGGGTCCGTTTAGCTGCTACAGGGTTTCCCTCTCCAACGCCCACTCTCAGGGGCTCTCAGAAATCACCATACCTGAGAGAGGAGAAATAAAACATGTTGAAATATTACAATGATACGAGAATATAGAAGAGAATGTATGTGTATTTCATCTGTTTATTTGACCATGTCTACGTGTGTGTATTGGTTTGTGTATTAATGTGTGTCAATATTTAGGTGTGTGTTTGTGTCTATCTGTAAGTGTGTGTGCGTGCCTGTGTGTGTACATGTACGTCAGCCTCTCTGTGTGTCTGTGTCTGTGTGTGTGTGTGTGTGTGTGTGTGTGTGAGACTCACGCGTTGCTGTCAATAGCATGACTCACTCATTGCTGTTGGAGTTTTGTAGCTCTGTGTGTGTGTGTGTGTGTGTGTGTGTGCGTGCGTGCGTGTGTGTCTGTGACTCACTCGTTGCTGTCTGCAGTAGGAGTGTTGTAGCTCTGGAAGAGGGGCTGCATGAAGAGACCCAGGGTTCCCACCACACACACCAGGATAAAGATCCACAGGAACAGACGGTCAATTACCATCGCTACGTACTTCCAGTCCTCTATGATCTACAGGGGGGAGAGGGAGAGAGAGAGGGAGAGAGGGGGGAGAGAGGGGGGAGAGGGGTAGAACGAGGGGGAGAGAGAGAGAGAGGGGGGAGGGAGAGAGGGGAGAGGGAGAGAGGGAGAGAGAGGGGGAGAGAGAGAGAGAGGGGGGAGGGAGAGAGAGAGAGGGGGGCGAGAGAGGGGGGAGAGAGAGAGGGGGGAGAGAGGGGGGAGAGGGAGAGAGAGCAGGAGGGGTAGAAAGAGGAGGAGAGAGAGAGAAGGGGGAGGGAGAGAGAGGGGGGAGAGAGAGAGGGAGAGAGAGATAGATCGTGTAATTGTAAAAAATGTATATGCCAATTACAAATCTACACAAATCATTTGAACAGATTCCATTCTCCTCCTCCTCCTCACCCCTTCATCTCCGTCCTCCGTCTTCATGTGTTCAGCGATATACCTCACTCCATCCACCGCCTCCTCCAGGTCAGCGTCCCACTGGACCGCCACGCGCCGCCTGATCTCCGGAATACCGCCGTCCCCCGACACGTCTCCCACCTTCCAGACAAACTTCCGGGCCGAATCCTCCTTCACATAGAACGAGTCGGAGTCCGTCTGGATTCCTCCCAGCTTGATGTCGGAACACCGCCTTCTCGCCCCGCCTCGGGACTTCCCAGGGTTCCCGGAGGTGGGGTTCCCGGAGGTGGTGTTCCCGGAGGTGGTGTTCCCGGCAGCGGCAGTGGCTTGCTTCCGTCTAAGTTTTTCCTGGACATTATTGTTCCCGGGTTGTCTCATGAGGAGGAAGGCGGGGAGGCGGAGCAGGAAGAGGCGTTTGACCCAGTCAGGCATGCGGTGGGTGGACGGGGAGCGGTGGTGAACGTTGAGGACACACACACTGGTCACGATGGAGAAGGTGACCAACACCATAGTGAACATCAGGTATTTACCTGGATAGGAGAGGTTGGTTAATTTACACACACACACACACACACACACACACACACACACACACACACACACACACACACACACACACACACACACACACACACACACACACACACACACACACACACACACACACACACACACACACACACACACAGAGGAAGAATTACCCACATGGAATTTTAAAAAATGCAGTACTAACAGAACGTAAATTAATATTAAAATCTTAAAATGCATAGAAATAAATGACCAGAACAAACCAACCCACTACGTCTACCTACCTATGAGAGACACAGCCAGAGAGATGGGCGGTTCTACCTACCTATAAGAGACACAGCTATGGAGATGGGCGGTTCTACCTACCTATGAGAGACACAGCTATGGAGATGGGCGGTTCTACCTACCTATGAGAGACACAGCTATGGAGATGGGCGGTTCTACCTACCTATGAGAGACACAGCCAGAGAGATGGGCGGTTCTACCTACCTA
>NW_024061207.1:0-97500 GCF_016432855.1 Salvelinus namaycush | reverse complement strand
CCTGTGAGAAAGAACTGTCACCCCCCCCCCCCCCCCCCCCCCCCCCCCCTGGTGGGATGGAACTGTTGGCAGAGTGACACAACTCTCTTGTTACCGCCTGATGAGAACTGCATCCTGGGTAAATCACTAATGCTCAGCTGTCATTGGTCTGCACAGTGTGTGTGTGTGTGTGTGTGTGTGTGTGTGTGTGTGTGTGTGTGTGTGTGTGTGTGTGTGTGTGTGTGTGTGTGCTCAACAGACTGCAGGAGGCTGGCCCTTTCCTCTGTGGGTTCATGTACCTTGGCTTCTGTACCTGGATCACTGGATCACAGCTCCACCCCAAGTTGTAAGGCCGTAGTGTACATCTAGCTAGCAGGACAGACTGAGGCTGGGGCCGTGGTAGACATCATCAGGACTCGACAGAGAATCAATCTGTCTGTCTGTGTCCTGGAAACTCAATTGAACTTCAATGTATACCTTCAAGTTTCAATACAAACTGATTAACTGAATAAGGTATGTGTTGGAGTAAGCAGAGAGGAAGTGGCAAAGCAAGAGAGATTTACTCCACCCAAGATCTGTCCGCGTAAGATAAGCCCTTTTTGTATGGAGGTCTATGAGAGACAGTCAAATTACATGAGGCTTATTTGATTTAATAGAAATGTCCTAATGTTTTTCCTGTTATAAATGTACTGATATATGTGAATGCACGTGAATTCCGGCAAATATTTGAAAAACGACTTAGTTGTGCTTGTTGTTCACACGCGTATCTGCTCTCTCGTTGGCTAAAATGGTCCCACCTAATCTCACCTGCCTTCAATCACGGAGGACAAGTATTTCCAATGTTAGAGCTGTCACTCGGCTATCTTGTCAACATAAAATATAATCTTTGGAGTAAGGCAGCCGGTCACAAATTGCTCCTTGTCCCTTACGCTTGGCCATAACCCCTTGATGGGTGGTGGCATGTCTGTAGGAACTGGGTAGCTATCAGATAGGTGTTAGCATGTCTGTAGGGTCTGGGTAGCTATCAGATAGATGTTAGCATGTCTGTAGGAACTGGGTAGCTATCAGAAAGATTTTAGCATGTCTGTAGGGTCTGGGTAGCTATCAGATAGGTGTTAGCATGTCTGTAGGAACTGGGTAACTATCAGATAGATGTTAGCATGTCTGTAGGGTCTGGGTAGCTATCAGATAGGTGTTAGCATGTCTGGAGGTTCTGGGTAGCTATCAGATAGGTGTTAGCATGTCTGTAGGGTCTGGGTAACTATCAGATAGATGTTAGCATGTCTGTAGGGTCTGGGTAGCTATCAGATAGGTGTTAGCATGTCTGTAGGGTCTGGGTAACTATCAGATAGATGTTAGCATGTCTGTAGGGTCTGGGTAGTTATCAGATAGGTGTTAGCATGTCTGTAGGGTCTGGGTAACTATCAGATATATGTTAGCATGTCTGTAGGGTCTGGGTAGCTATCAGATAGGTGTTAGAATGTATGTAGGGTCTGGGTAGCTATCAGATAGATGTTAGCATGTCTGTAGGGTCTGGGTAGTTATCAGATAGATGTTAGCATGTCTGGAGGTTCTGGGTAGCTATCAGATAGATGTTAGCATGTCTGTAGGGTCTGGGTAACTATCAGATATATGTTAGCATGTCTGTAGGGTCTGGTTAACTATCAGATAGATGTTAGCATGTATGTAGGGTCTGGGTAGTTATCAGATAGGTGTTAGCATGTCTGGAGGTTCTGGGTAGCTATCAGATAGATGTTAGCATGTCTGTAGGGTCTGGGTAGCTATCAGATAGATGTTAGCATGTCTGGAGGTTCTGGGTAGTTATCAGATAGGTGTTAGCATGTCTGGAGGTTCTGGGTAGCTATCAGATAGATGTTAGCATGTATGTAGGGTCTGTGTAGTTATCAGATAGGTGTTAGCATGTATGTAGGGTCTGGGTAGTTATCAGATAGGTGTTAGCATGTCTGGAGGTTCTGGGTAGCTATCAGATAGATGTTAGCATGTCTGTAGGGTCTGGGTAGCTATCAGATAGATGTTAGCATGTCTGTAGGGTCTGGGTAGCTATCAGATAGATGTTAGCATGTCTGTAGGGTCTGGGTAGCTATCAGATAGATGTTAGCATGTCTGTAGGGTCTGGGTAGCTATCAGATAGATGTTAGCATGTCTGGAGGTTCTGGGTAGGTATAAACAGTGTACTGGTAAAGCTTCCACCATATTGCTTTCATCTTCCAGATGTGAAAACAATGAAGGGGAGGGGTAAGAAGTGAATTGGGATGGGCTGAGTGTGTATGCGGGGTCCAAGCACCCCATGGAAAGTGTGTCTTTGACTCCACAAGCTGAAGGCCTTGGTTTCCATTCATGTCTAACTCCTTCCTCCTTCACTGGCTGAGCTTCAGGTATCTGCAGTCTGGCTGAACACTGTGCATGTTCTGTGATAATGGAACTATTTACTCTTGCAGTGTTTCTTTAAAGGCCTAGTGAAGTCAAAAATGTGATTTCGTTGTTTTATATACACTGAGGGTACAAAACATTATTAACATCTGCTCTTTCCATGACATAGACTGACCAGGTGAATCCAGGTGAAAGCTGTGATCCCTTATTGATGACACTTCAATCCGTGTAGATGAAGGGGAGGAGACGGGTTAAAGAAGGATTTTTAGGCCTTCAGACATGAGACATGGATTGTGTATGTGTACTATTCATAGGGTGAATGGACAAGATACGATATTTAAGTGCCTTTGAACGAGGTATGGTAGTAGGTGCCAGGCATACCGGTTTGTGTCAAGAACTGCAATGCTGCTGGGTTTTTCACACTCAACAGTTTGGTCCACCACCCAAAGGACATCCAGCCAACTTGACACAACTGTGGGAAGCATTGGAGTCACCATGGGCCAGCTTCCCTGTGGAACGCTGTGGAACGCTTTTGAGACCTTGTAGAGTCCATGCCCCAACAAATTGGTAGTGGTGGTGGTGGTGGGGGGGTGGTGGTGAGTTGATTTGTTTTATCAGGTGTGTTAGTGCCATGGCAAAACCCCTCTGGGTCTCCAGGACTGAGAAATACTACTGGTGTACTAGTTGTGTGTAGCTACATTACAGTAAATTTGACTTCTCCTGCCATAGTTGTATTGACTCAGTGTCATTAATGTTCTGTACTAAATCGTTATATCCAAGGGCCCAACGTTGACTGAACAGCATTAGGCATGAAAGTTTTCCTTTTACAAATGTCTAGAGAGATTCAACAGAACACCACTGTACTCAATAGACAGACTTTAGAGAGTTGAATCCGTGTGCGCTGTCCATGGTGCTGACAGTTTGCTGAGATCAGGCTACAAGGTCATGCAGTCTGTAATCGTGGCAAACTTTCAGAACAACCGACAGCGGAAAAACTCCCCTGCAAGTTTTCAAGACTTAAAAAAGCGAGGAGAGGGCGAAACAACATACTTACATAAGCGGTTATACGAAAATATCCATCGACTTTGGAAGCTGTCTTCGATGCTAAATATAAATATATATTTACACTTTAGAATGTATATAATATGTTTCCTTACTTGAGTAATAGCCTATCCAAATACATTTCGAAAAGCGATTTATTTCAGTCTGTAGTTCACAGCCAAGATGTATTTCACAAACGATTTCATGACATTACCTCATTTAAAAACAATGTTGTCAACCCGAGCGGCGTTCATTTTGAGTGAGTCTTCTGCGTGCAAAACATGACATTTACAAACACAAACGTTTTACCATTGAGGCTACTTACTTGAGAGAGATAAGAGAAGGAGAGAGAGCGATAAAGTCACGGTCACCGCCATATCTCCTCCGTGCCCTTCTTCCCTTCCCCGGAATCCGACGCTCAAAACTTGGATGGGGCTGTGCCGGAGTGGGGTTATTATCTCCGGGAGAGAAAGTCAAAAGTTGACGGCAAAGCGCAGCAGTAGATCCAGGACTGTCAACGCGTTCATACACCATCGAGGTCGTCAGAAATGAACCGCGTCGTGATCGTTGTTGTGGTAGCCTACGAACCGATCCGTTTAGATGTCTGCGTCTCCGGTAATTCTCACAAACACGTGCACTCAGTCCTGATCTGATCTTTGCCCGTCCACTCTCAAGCGGCGTGTCACAATAAAAATTATAAAGCGAATGCGTACTGATTCATGTGATAACATATCGATGGACGTAATGGGTCACATTGAAATTCGCGGTAACTCTGATATTGAAACAAAATCCCGTCGCTATCCTCGTCGTCCGTCGGAGTGGCCCGCGCCTTGCCTCAGACTTGCGGTTTCAGCCAAACGCCACAAACTCGCCGCGTTGACATTTGCGCTAAATTCGATCCGTGTCCCAATCTAACAGGCTACGCATGTCTACAGAACCGAGAAATATGTTTTTGCAACTGTTTAGGCTACATTTCACTGAGTATTCCCTACGCCACGTTTATAAGCATAAATGACAAACCTCTCTTTTTCAGTTGTAACTTTTGTTTTACACACCAAATGTATCATAAATGATAGGCATATGAATATATCCCGTAGGCCTATGTCTAAGCGAATGATTGTCGTTAAAACTCGGGCTGGCTCCGTGGACCACTCGGGGTTAGAATGCTCTGAGCTTCGAACTGAAATGGAACGCGTCACGTGACCCGGTGGAATCCTGAGAGAGGATGGATGGATGGATGCGCTCCTCTATTACAAAACTCAACTCTACAGAGTTCCAGATTTCGAAATTGCGCCTGGAATTATTCCCCAATATTCGACTTGCATTGACAGCTAGACTGACCCCTCATACGCAGGGGATAGCCTGCCAGATGTAGGCTAATACATGGAATAAATACATTAATAAATTAATATCTTAAACAAATAAATTAACCTAGTCCACGTTCTTTTTCATATTTTCAGAAGAATTGTTTAACAATTTCTGCAGGACTGTATCCACGCAAATTAACTGTGAGGATTGTTTAGTTAGCGGTTAATTGCGTTGTTTGAAGAAAGTGTTTTGGGACCACTAACTGCATGTGGCCTGCCCGCGAGCTCCCCAGTGTGCCTGGTGAGCGCGTGGTGGTGTATTTTATCAGTGCCTCGAGGCAGTTGGAGGCTCCTGCTGTTCTCCGTGTGATGCCGAACTTATTCTCCAGGATGAAATCTGTCAGATAGTCACGACTTCATGATAAGAAGAAGGAAAGTACTGGAACACACACGTCACACAAACCCTTTCTCTATCACTCGCTCCCCCCTCTCTTTCTCCCCACTCTCTCGCTCACTCTTTCTCTCTCACACACACACACACCTGCTAGCCTTACTTCCCAGAAGACGTTGGAAAGCCTTCGCAGTAAGAGGGCACTTAGGTTGTATTATCCGCTTTCGCTGCACATCATCATTCCATTTAAATGTGGGGTAAAGACTAGGCTACTACACTAGGTCCTGGGCTGTGTCCCAAATCATTCCATTTAAATGTGGGGTAAAGACTAGGCTACTACACTAGGTCCTGGGCTGTGTCCCAAATCATTCCATTTAAATGTGGGGTAAAGACTAGGCTACTACACTAGGTCCTGGGCTGTGTCCCAAATCATTCCATTTAAATGTGGGGTAAAGACTAGGCTACTACACTAGGTCCTTGGCTGTGTCCCAAATCATTCCATATTCCCCATATAGTCCTATATATTCCCTATATAGTTTTGACCCTCTTCCCTATTTAGTTCACTTCTTTTTAACCAGGGCCCTGGTCAAAAGTAGTGGACTATGTACTGTAGGGAATGGGGAATAATTTGGGATGCAGCCCTGGACCTACTGTAGTAGCTTAGCCTATCAAGACTGGATACACATTGATTTTCTAGGTTTGTCTTTACCCCACATTTACATTGAATGATGATGTGCAGTGAAAGTGGTGTGTGTGTGTGTGTGTGTGTGTGTGTGTGTGTGTGTGTGTGTGTGTGTGTGTGTGTGTGTGTGTGTGTGTGTGTGTGTGTGTGTGTGTGTGTGTGTGTGTGTGTGTGTGTGAGTGTGGGGGGGTATTTTTACGGGTCTGAGTGGTGGTGTCGGTGATAAGGACACAAGCTGTCGGACGGTCAGAGCAGGAGGCCACCGCTACAGTAGCGCCTGGCGCACGCACCAAAGACAGAGGAAGAGGGAAGGGGAGAGAAAGACACAGAGGAGACTATTTTACTTTTTAACATTCAGCTTGTCATTCATGAATAAAGCATGGATGGACTCCAACTATAGAGTCTTAAAAGCTTGGATTTTCCTGCCGCTGACATGACAGGTTCTTTTCTAAGACACTCTGCAGTTGCTTAATACATTTTTTATAGCCATTGATTCTTAATTCAACCGTCTTAACCCGTCAGAACCAAAAAGAGAAGCTTGTTTCACTCCAACGTTTGTAAACAAAGTAAATGTAAACAAACACTATATGATTCTTTTGATTTCATGGATGGTCAGTCCTTGCATCCATTGTCCCGTCTATACATTTGAGAGTGTTAAAGATGCTCTATGCAGAAATCCCTCTGCCATTTCCTGGTTGCTGAAATTCTGATAGTTTGCCTAATCTCAGTTTATATGACAAAACAAACTAGTATAGTATAGAGAATCATTGTACCATCTAAACCACTGGGAAATATATTTTCCATAACCCAAAAAATTGTATTTTCAGCCATTTGAAACTTGTGTACAAAACCGAAAGTAAAAGATGCAAAAACAAAAACTTAAAAAGCAGGAAGCATAAAAATAGAGCACATAGAACAGATCTACAGCTTCTTAGACATGCTTTCAATGAAAATAACAGATCTATAACTCACATTTCTATGTTGTTCTATGTTGGGGTCATCCAAAAAGTGACATATTGCAGCTTTAACATTTCTCCAGTGTTGTCTTTCAAATCCCAGATTGCACCTTCATAGAGAATAGATACTGTATGTATTAGATATGTATTATCAGCTACTTTCTTTTGATAGTGTCACTGGAAGGACAATACTCAAATGGCACCCTCTTTATGTGCACTACTTTTCTAAGGGCTCCGGTCAAAAGGAGTGCACTTAATAGGGAATAGGATGCCATTTGGGACTTAAGCGAAGTCAACATGTCGATACACATATGGGGATCATAGGCTTGAGACAGACGATACAATTTCATTTGAAGGATCAATTAAATCAAGCCCCTCAATATCCTAATCAAGACATAATACATTAAAACAGTCAGTAATACATCCAATATTGTCATATTTTGAAGTGGAACTGAGAAATAGAAACATATGTTGTGACTCCACTAGTCCTCCAAAAGACAAAGCATCACACCATAACAAAACGTGATCATTCATAGGATTTATAGCTGTGACTAGTGAACGGCAAAGCATAACCATACATCACTCACACATGACTCACTCTTCCAAGCTCACTGGATATTTTACTCTGTCTGTGTGTCTGTCTGTGTGTGTGTGTGTGTGTGTGTGTGTGTGTGTGTGTGTGTGTGTGTGTCACACGTATTTATTCACTGACACACACACACCATTACGCCACTAAATAAGAGCGACAGGGAGCCATAAAATCAACTCAAATCAAATTGTATTGGTAGCATACACATATTTAGTTCATGTTATTGCGGGTGTAGCTTAAAACTTCTTTGGGGCAGTATTGAGTAGCTTGGATGAAAGGTGCCCATTTCAAACGGCCTCGTACTCAATTCTTGCTCGTACAATATGCATATTATTATTACTATTGGATAGAAAACACTCTCTAGTTTCTAAAACCGTTTGAATTATATCTGTGAGTAAAACAGAACTTATTTTGCAGCAAACTTCCTGACAGGAAGTGGAAAATCTGAAATCGATGCTCTGTTCCAGGGCATCCCTATTCATTTGCTTGATATGTATTAGTATACATGCACTTCATACGCCTTCCACTAGATGTCAATAGGCAGTGAGAGAAGAAATGGAGTGTATAGCTTGATCTGAGGTCGAATAAGAGCTCTTGGCATGACGTGACACCAATTTCCTGTTTTCTGGAAGGCGCGAGAAGGAACCTGGGATTGCCTTCTGAAAAGCTGTCGTTATAGACAGCTACTATCTCCGGCTTTGACTTTATTTGATAAATGTGACAATATCATCGTAAAGTATGTTTTTTCAATATAGTTTTATCATATTATTTTTTCGGGAGGTTAGGCGTGTTGC
Organism: Salvelinus namaycush; assembly: GCF_016432855.1. Lineage (NCBI taxonomy): Eukaryota > Metazoa > Chordata > Actinopteri > Salmoniformes > Salmonidae > Salvelinus > Salvelinus namaycush. Next base: position 89,370 of record NW_024061207.1, on the reverse strand, counting down.
GTTCTCTACGTTTGTTCAGGAAGGAGAGCTTCGCGCCACTTGGCTAGTGTGCTTGCTAAATCGAGAGGGAAAAAGGCCGTTCTAAAACCAAACAACGATTGTTCCCGACAAAGGACCCCTTGTACAACATTCTGATGGAAGATCATCAAAAGTAGGACCCATTTATGATGTTATTTCATATATCTGTCGAACATGTGTACTTATTAGTTTGCGCCCAGATTTTGGGCGCTCTCTCGCCATAACGTAAGCTGCATGTCGTAATGAAGTTATTTTTAGAATTCTAACACGCCGATTGCATTAAGAACTAAGCTATCTTTAATTTGCTGTCCAACATGTATTTTTTAGTAACGTTTATGAATAGTTATTTGATTAGATTAGGTGCCTCTCCAAGATTTCTCCGGACATTGTTATTGCATTTTGCCTAGTATTCACATTGTATAACCACGATTTGTGCCGCTAAATATGCACATTTTCGAACAAACAATATATGTATTGTGTAATATGATGTTATAGGACTGTCATCTGATGAATTTTGAGAAGGTTAGTGAAAAAATTAATATCTTTTGCTGGTTTATTCGTTATCGCTACTGTTGGCTTGAATCAATGCTGTTGTGTTTTTGGCTATTGTGGTAAGCTAATATAATGCTATATTGTGTTTTCGCTGTAAAACACTTAAAGAATTGGAAATATTGGCTGGATTCACAAGATGTTTGTCTTTAATTTGCTGTACACCATGTATTTTTCATAAATGTTTTATGATGAGTATTTAGGTATTTCAATTTGGTCTCTGTAATTGTTCTAGCTGCTTCGGTGCTATTTCCGATTGTAGCTGCAATGTAAAACTATGATTTCTACCTCAAATATGCACATTTTTCGAACAAAACATAGATTTATTGTATAACTTGTTATAAGACTGTCATCTGATGAAGTTGTTTCTTGGTTAGTTTGGTTGGTTCTTGGTTAGTTAGGTTGGTTTTGTGAAGGCTACCTGTGCTGTGAAAAATGTCTGTGCTTTTTTGTATTTGGTGGTGAGCTAACATAAATGTACGTGGTGTTTTCGCTGTAAAACAGTTTAAAAATCGGACATGTTGGCTGGATTCACAAGATATGTATCTTTCATTTGCTGTATTGGACTTGTTAATGTGTGAAAGTTAAATATTTCTAAAAAATATATTTTTAATTTCGTGCCCTGCACTTGGACAGGCTGTTGTCATAAGTGTACCGGCACCGCCCTGCAGCCATAAGAAGTTTTAATGTGTTCAGGCGGTGGCCAGGACGCGGAGACGTGTGGGTTATATTATATATGAAGTTTGCATCCCAAATGGAACCCTATTCCCTATGAAGTGCACTACTTTTGACGAGAGCTGATAGGGTTCTGGTCAACAGTAGTGCCCTACGTAGGGAATAGGGTGCTGGTGCATCTGTTCTGTTAGAGCTCTTCTAAGTATAGTGATTATGAACCTTTTATCCTGGACCACCACCCTTTACCCTGGAACACTACCCTTTCCCTGGACCACCACCCTTTACCCTGGAGCACCACCCTTTACACTGGACCACTGGACCACTACCCTTTAACCTGGACCTCAAACCTTTACCCTGGAACACTACCCTTTACCCTGGAACACTACCCTTTACCCTGGACCGCCACCCTTTACCCTGGACCACCACCCTTTACACTGGACCACTACCCTTTAACCTGGACCTCAAACCTTTACGCTTGAACACTACCCTTTACCCTGGACCACCACCATTTACCCTGGACCACCACCCTTTACCCTGAACCACCACCCTTTACCCTGGACCACCACCTACCACCCTTTACACTGGACCACCACTCTTTACCCTGGACCATCGCCCTTTACCCCTGACCACCACCCTTTACCCTGGACCACCACCTACCACCCTTTACACTGGACCACCACACTTTACCCCTGACCACCACCCTTTACCCTGGACCACTACCCTTTACCTAGGACCACCACCCTTTACCCTTTACCCTGAATCACCACCCTTTACCCTTTACCCTGGACCACCACCCTTTACCCTGAACCACCATATTTTACCTTTTACCCTAAACCACTACCCTTTCCCCTGGACCCCTACCATTTACCCATGACCACCACCCTTTACCCTGGACCACTACCCTTTACCCTGGACCACCACCCTTTACCCTGGAACACTACCCTTTACCCTGGACCACCACCCTTTACCCTGGACCACTACCCTTTACCCTGGACCACCACCCTTTACCCTGGACCACCACCCTTACCCTGGACCACTACCATTTACCCACGACCACCACCCTTTACCCTGGACCACCATCCTTTACCCTGAACCACCACCCTTTACCCTGGACCACCACCCTTTACCCTGGACCACCACCTACCACCCTTTACCCTGGACCACCACCCTTTACCCTGGACCACTACCCTTTACCCTGGACCACCACCCTTTACCCTGGACCACTACCCTTTACCCTGGACCACCACCCTTTACCCTGGACCACCACCCTTTACCCTGGACTACCACCCTTTACCCTGGACCACTACCATTTACCCACGACCACCACCCTTTACCCTGGACCACCACCCTTTACCCTGAACCACTACCTTTTACCCTGGACCACCACCCTTTACCCTGGACCACTACCCTTTACCCTGGACCACCACCCTTTACCCTGGACCATCGCCCTTTACCCCTGACCACCACCCTTTACCCTGGACCACCACCTACCACCCTTTACACTGGACCACCACCCTTTACCCTGGACCACCACCCTTTACCCTGGACCACTACCCTTTACCTAGGACCACCACCCTTTACCCTTTACCCTGAATCACCACCCTTTACCCTTTACCCTGGACCACCACCCTTTACCCTGAACCACCATATTTTACCTTTTACCCTAAACCACTACCCTTTCCCCTGGACCCCTACCATTTACCCATGACCACCACCCTTTACCTTGGACCACTACCCTTTACCCTGGACCACCACCCTTTACCCTGGAACACTACCCTTTACCCTGGACCACCACCCTTTACCCTGGACCACTACCCTTTACCCTGGACCACCACCCTTTACCCTGGACCACCACCCTTACCCTGGACCACTACCATTTACCCACGACCACCACCATTTACCCTGGACCACCACCCTTTACCCTGAACCACCACCCTTTACCCTGAACCACCACCCTTTACCCTGGACCACCACCTACCACCCTTTACCCTGGACCACCACCCTTTACCCTGGACCACTACCCATTACCCTGGACCACCACCCAATTACCCTGGACCACTACCCTTTACCCTGAACCACCACCCTTTACCCTGGACCACCACCCTTTACCCTGGACTACCACCCTTTACCTTGGACCACTAACATTTACCCACGACCACCACCCTTTACCCTGGACCACCACCCTTTACCCTGAACCACTACCTTTTACCCTGGACCACCACCCTTTACCCTTTACCCTGGACCACTACCCTTTACCCTGGACCACCACCCTTTACCCTGGACCACCACCCTTTACCCTGAACCACCACCCTTTACCCTGGACCACCACCCTTTACCCTGGACCACCACCCTTTACCCTGGACCACTACCCTTTACCTTGGACCACACACACACACACACACACACACACACACACACACACACACACACACACACACACACACACACACACACACACACACACACACACACACACACGCAGAAGAGAGCAGGTGCAGGAGAGCAACCCAAGGGTTTGGTGACTGTCATGTTACACCTGAGCTCCCTGTGTGTGTGTGTGTGTGTGTGTGTGTGTGTGTGTGTGTGTGTGTGTGTGTGTGTGTGTGTGTGTGTGTGTGTGTGTGTGTGTGTGTGTGTGTGTGTGTGTGTGTGTGTGTGTGTGTGTGTGTGTGTGTGTGCCCGCCCTTATGTCATGTGTTTGTGCCTTTGTGTGTGTGTGTGCCCTTATGTCATGTGTTTGTGCCTTCGTGTGTGTGTGTGTGTGTGCCCTTATGTCATGTGTTTGTGCCTTCGTGTGTGTGTGTGTGTGTGTGTGTGTGTGTGTGTGTGTGTGTGTGTGTGTGTGTGTGTGTGCCCTTATGTCATGTGTTTGGGGGGGGGGGGGTTGTTATGTTAATTCCCTCCCCTCATATTTTGGACTGTAGTTTATAGGAACAGCTCCCTGTGCTTCCTGGAATGAATGAAAGTGTGTTAATCCTAAATGACATCCTATTCACTCCATAGTTCACTACCTTTGACCAGAGGCTATGGCTTAAATCACACCCTATTCCCTAGGTAGTGCACAACTTTTAATAAGAGTCACAAAGCCAAAAAAACACAATTCCCTCTATATAGTGCACTACTTATAACCAGAGCCGATGCCTCATGCTAAATGGAGTTGCCCGTATAGTGAGGATCACAGCTGAGAAGTAGTGCTCCTGTTTCCTCCTGCTCCAGTCAGGGAGTGAGCAACATACCCTGCATGACCAACAGTATGTTCCTGCTCCAGTCAGGAAGTGAGCAACATACCCTGCATGACCAACAGTATGTTCCTGCTCCAGTCAGGAAGTGAGCAACATACCCTGCATGACCAACAGTATGTTCCTGCTCCAGTCAGGAAGTGAGCAACATACCCTGCATGACCAACAGTATGTTCCTGCTCCAGTCAGGAAGTGAGCAACATACCCTGCATGACTAACAGTATGTTCCTGCTCCAGTCAGGAAGTGAGCAACATACCCTGCATGACCAACAGTATGTTCCTGCTCCAGTCAGGAAGTGAGCAACATACCCTGCATGACCAACAGTATGTTCCTGCTCCAGTCAGGAAGTGAGCAACATACCCTGCATGACCAACAGTATGTTCCTGCTCCAGTCAGGGAGTGAGCAACATACCCTGCATGACCAACAGTATGTTCCTGCTCCAGTCAGGGAGTGAGCAACATCCCCTGCATGACCAACAGTATGTTCCTGCTCCAGTCAGGAAGTGAGCAACATACCCTGCATGACCAACAGTATGTTCCTGCTCCAGTCAGGGAGTGAGCAACATACCCTGCATGACCAACAGTATGTTCCTGCTCCAGTCAGGGAGTGAGCAACATACCCTGCATGACCAACAGTATGTTCCTGCTCCAGTCAGGAAGTGAGCAACATACCCTGCATGACCAACAGTATGTTCCTGCTCCAGTCAGGGAGTGAGCAACATACCCTGCATGACCAACAGTATGTTCCTGCTCCAGTCAGGGAGTGAGCAACATACCCTGCATGACCAACAGTATGTTCCTGCTCCAGTCAGGAAGTGAGCAACATACCCTGCATGACCAACAGTATGTTCCTGCTCCAGTCAGGGAGTGAGCAACATGCCCTGCATGACCAACAGTATGTTCCTGCTCCGGTCAGGGAGTGAGCAACATACCCTGCATGACCAACAGTATGTTCCTGCTCCAGTCAGGGAGTGAGCAACATACCCTGCATGACCAACAGTATGTTCCTGCTCCAGTCAGGGAGTGAGCAACATACCCTGCATGACCAACAGGATGTTCCTGCTCCAGTCAGGAAGTGAGCAACATACCCTGCATGACCAACAGTATGTTCCTGCTCCAGTCAGGAAGTGAGCAACATCCCCTGCATGACCAACAGTATGTTCCTGCTCCAGTCAGGAAGTGAGCAACATACCCTGCATGACCAACAGTATGTTCCTGCTCCAGTCAGGAAGTGAGCAACATACCCTGCATGACCAACAGTATGTTCCTGCTCCAGTCAGGGAGTGAGCAACATCCCCTGCATGACCAACAGGATGTTCCTGCTCCAGTCAGGAAGTGAGCAACATCCCCTGCATGACCAACAGTATGTTCCTGCTCCAGTCAGGAAGTGAGCAACATACCCTGCATGACCAACAGTATGTTCCTGCTCCAGTCAGGGAGTGAGCAACATACCCTGCATGACCAACAGTATGTTCCTGCTCCAGTCAGGAAGTGAGCAACATACCCTGCATGACCAACAGTATGTTCCTGCTCCAGTCAGGGAGTGAGCAACATACCCTGCATGACCAACAGTATGTTCCTGCTCCAGTCAGGAAGTGAGCAACATACCCTGCATGACCAACAGTATGTTCCTGCTCCAGTCAGGAAGTGAGCAACATGCCCTGCATGACCAACAGTATGTTCCTGCTCCAGTCAGGAAGTGAGCAACATACCCTGCATGACCAACAGTATGTTCCTGCTCCAGTCAGGAAGTGAGCAACATACCCTGCATGACCAACAGTATGTTCCTGCTCCAGTCAGGAAGTGAGCAACATGCCCTGCATGACCAACAGTATGTTCCTGCTCCAGTCAGGAAGTGAGCAACATACCCTGCATGACCAACAGTATGTTCCTGCTCCAGTCAGGGAGTGAGCAACATACCCTGCATAAACAACAGTATGTTCCTGCTCCAGTCAGGGAGTGAGCAACATACCCTGCCTGACCAACAGTATGTTCCTGCTCCAATCAGGGAGTGAGCAACATACCCTGCATGACCAACAGTATGTTCCTGCTCCAGTCAGGACGTGAGCAACATACCCTGCATGACCAACAGTATGTTCCTGCTCCAGTCAGGAAGTGAGCAACATACCCTGCATGACCAACAGTATGTTCCTGCTCCAGTCAGGAAGTGAGCAACATACCCTGCATGACCAACAGTATGTTCCTGCTCCAGTCAGGGAGTGAGCAACATACCCTGCATGACCAACAGTATGTTCCTGCTCCAGTCAGGAAGTGAGCAACATACCCTGCATGACCAACAGTATGTTCCTGCTCCAGTCAGGAAGTGAGCAACATCCCCTGCATGACCAACAGTATGTTCCTGCTCCAGTCAGGAAGTGAGCAACATACCCTGCATGACCAACAGTATGTTCCTGCTCCAGTCAGGAAGTGAGCAACATACCCTGCATGACCAACAGTATGTTCCTGCTCCAGTCAGGAAGTGAGCAACATCCCCTGCATGACCAACAGTATGTTCCTGCTCCAGTCAGGAAGTGAGCAACATACCCTGCATGACCAACAGTATGTTCCTGCTCCAGTCAGGAAGTGAGCAACATACCCTGCATGACCAACAGTATGTTCCTGCTCCAGTCAGGAAGTGAGCAACATACCCTGCATGACCAACAGTATGTTCCTGCTCCAGTCAGGGAGTGAGCAACATACCCTGCATGACCAACAGTATGTTCCTGCTCCAGTCAGGAAGTGAGCAACATACCCTGCATAAACAACAGTATGTTCCTGCTCCAGTCAGGGAGTGAGAAACATACCCTGCATGACCAACAGTATGTTCCTGCTCCAGTCAGGGAGTGAGCAACATACCCTGCATGACCAACAGTATGTTCCTGCTCCAGTCAGGGAGTGAGCAACATACCCTGCATGACCAACAGTATGTTCCTGCTCCAGTCAGGAAGTGAGCAACATACCCTGCATGACCAACAGTATGTTCCTGCTCCAGTCAGGAAGTGAGCAACATACCCTGCATGACCAACAGGATGTTCCTGCTCCAGTCAGGGAGTGAGCAACATACCCTGCATAAACAACAGTATGTTCCTGCTCCAGTCAGGGAGTGAGCAACATACCCTGCATGACCAACAGTATGTTCCTGCTCCAGTCAGGAAGTGAGCAACATCCCCTGCATGACCAACAGTATGTTCCTGCTCCAGTCAGGAAGTGAGCAACATACCCTGCATGACCAACAGTATGTTCCTGCTCCAGTCAGGGAGTGAGCAACATACCCTGCATGACCAACAGTATGTTCCTGCTCCAATCAGGGAGTGAGCAACATGCCCTGCATGACCAACAGTATGTTCCTGCTCCAGTCAGGAAGTGAGCAACATACCCTGCATGACCAACAGTATGTTCCTGCTCTAGTCAGGAAGTGAGCAACATACCCTGCATGACCAACAGTATGTTCCTGCTCCAGTCAGGAAGTGAGCAACATACCCTGCATGACCAACAGTATGTTCCTGCTCCAGTCAGGAAGTGAGCAACATACCCTGCATGACCAACAGTATGTTCCTGCTCCAGTCAGGAAGTGAGCAACATACCCTGCATGACCAACAGTATGTTCCTGCTCCAGTCAGGAAGTGAGCAACATACCCTGCATGACCAACAGTATGTTCCTGCTCCAGTCAGGAAGTGAGCAACATACCCTGCATGACTAACAGTATGTTCCTGCTCCAGTCAGGGAGTGAGCAACATACCCTGCATGACAAACAGTATGTTCCTGCTCCAGTCAGGGAGTGAGCAACATACCCTGCATGACCAACAGTGTGTTCCTGCTCCAGTCAGGGAGTGAGCAACATACCCTGCATGACCAACAGGATGTTCCTGCTCCAGTCAGGGAGTGAGCAACATACCCTGCATGACCAACAGTGTGTTCCTGCTCCAGTCCAGAAGTGAGCAACATACCCTGCATGACCAACAGTATGTTCCTGCTTGTCCAACGTCTCATTCCAAAATCATGGGCATTAATATGGAGTTGGTTCCCCCCTTTGCTGCTATAACAGCCTCCACTCTTCTGGGAAGGCTTTCCACTAGATTTTGGAACATCGCTTCAGGGACTTCCTTCCATTCAGCCACAAGAGCATTAGTGAGGTCGGGCGATTAGGTCTGGTTCGCAGTCAGCGTTCCATCTCAAAGTTGTTCGATGGGGTTGAGTTTAGGGCTCTGTGCAGGCCAGTCAAGTTCTCCCACACCAATCTCGACAAAACCATTTCTGTATGGACCTCGCTTTCTGCACGTGGGCATTGTCATGCTGAAACAGGAAAGGACCTTTCCCAAACTGTAGCCGCAATGTTGGAAGCACAGAATCGTCTACAATGTTATTGTATGCTGTAACGTTAAGATTTCCCTTCACTGGAATTAAGGGGCCTAGTCAGAACCATGAAAAACAGCCCCAGACCATTATTACTTTACAGTTGGCACTATGCATTGGGGCAGGTAGCGTTCTCCCGGCATCCCCCAAACCCAGATACGATTATCACGTCACACAGTGCGATGTTACCCCCAAAAAAATTTGATATAAATTTGGCAAGATTGTACGATTTGCTTCAGATTTGTCATGTTTAGAGATTGGCTTGCGAGGCTACGTCAACTGCAGCGTGGTATTTGATATGAGCGTGTGTCAACACCAGCAACGCCAGCCTCTGTCTATGCTGATGAGCGTGTGTCAACACCAGCAACGCCAGCCTCTGTCTATGCTGATGAGCGAGTGTCAACACCAGCAGCGCCAGCCTCTGTCTATACTGATGAGCGTGTGTCAACACCAGCAGCGCCAGCCTCTGTCTATGCTGATGAGCGTGTGTCAACACCAGCAGCGCCAGCCTCTGTCTATGCTGATGAGCGAGTGTCAACACCAGCAGCGCCAGCCTCTGTCTATGCTGATGAGCGTGTGTCAACACCAGCAGCGCCAGCCTCTGTCTATGCTGATGAGCGAGTGTCAACACCAGCAGCGCCAGCCTCTGTCTATGCTGATGAGCGTGTGTCAACACCAGCAGCGCCAGCCTCTGTCTATGCTGATGAGCGTGTGTCAACACCAGCAGCGCCAGCCTCTGTCTATACTGATGAGCGTGTGTCAACACCAGCAACGCCAGCCTCTGTCTATGCTGATGAGCGTGTGTCAACACCAGCAGCGCCAGCCTCTGTCTATGCTGATGACCGTGTGTCAACACCAGCAGCGCCAGCCTCTGTCTATGCTGATGAGTGAGTGTCAACACCAGCAGCGCCAGCCTCTGTCTATGCTGATGAGCGTGTGTCAACACCAGCAGCGCCAGCCTCTGTCTATGCTGATGACCGTGTGTCAACACCAGCAGCGCCAGCCTCTGTCTATGCTGATGAGTGAGTGTCAACACCAGCAGCGCCAGCCTCTGTCTATGCTGATGAGCGTGTGTCAACACCAGCAGCGCCAGCCTCTGTCTATACTGATGAGCGTGTGTCAACACCAGCAGCGCCAGCCTCTGTCTATGCTGATGAGCGTGTGTCAACACCAGCAGCGCCAGCCTCTGTCTATACTGATGAGCGAGTGTCAACACCAGCAGCGCCAGCCTCTGTCTATACTGATGAGCGAGTGTCAACACCAGCAGCGCCAGCCTCTGTCTATACTGATGAGCGAGTGTCAACACCAGCAGCGCCAGCCTCTGTCTATACTGATGAGCGAGTGTCAACACCAGCAGCGCCAGCCTCTGTCTATACTGATGAGCGTGTGTCAACACCAGCAGCGCCAGCCTCTGTCTATACTGATGAGCGAGTGTCAACACCAGCAGCGCCAGCCTCTGTCTATGCTGATGAGCGTGTGTCAACACCAGCAGCGCCAGCCTCTGTCTATACTGATGAGCGTGTGTCAACACCAGCAGCGCCAGCCTCTGTCTATACTGATGAGCGAGTGTCAACACCAGCAGCGCCAGCCTCTGTCTATGCTGATGAGCGTGTGTCAACACCAGCAAAATAACATGGTCGCTATGGTAGAACATCTATTTAGTTTTGCAATTTTGTGCATTTATCAAAGTCCCATCAGGTAGCCTGATTTCACATGTGTCATGTAAACAAGATTATTAGGGAAATCGTTCTATTTGTACAGCATGTAAACATTTAAATCAAACTATTAATTAATCTGACTATTCACAATAATCATATTATTTTGTGCATACTTAGTGCCGGCCATATTCCTATTGATTAGTTACAGGGATCGGCTTGTAACAGCCACACAACACGATAAAGCAAAAACATTATGACACGGCCAGAACTTTGACAGATTCTACAGCTGCATTCTGTGGTACTTCATCTGCAGACTCAGACTTGGTCACACTGGATGAGCCAAGATGTCTGACAATCGTTTACGACCTAAGAATATGCCCACAACCAGGACATTTTGTCTGAGGTGGCATAGGATGACTAAAACCGTGCAGTCTGTGGGGTCTCTTAGCCCAAACACCCCAGTCAAGATGTGTGCATACTTGCGTCCCATCTCACAGCTCCAAAGTCAAAGTTCAGACTGAGGTCACTTCCTGTCTCATTGTCCACTCAGACTGTGTCAGCTACACTCCTCTACACTCCTCTGTTACCCCTCATTCTCCTCTCCTCCTCCAACTATTCCTCCACTCCTCCTCTCGTGGTCCAGCCCTGACTGGGAGTCAGGATAAATCATTATTAGATTCATACAGGAAGGAATATTAGATTCATACAGGAAGGAAGCTGGGGCCAAAAACAGTCACATAGATAGAGACAGAGGAGAGGAGAGGAGAGGAGAGGAGAGGAGAGGAGAGGAGAGGAGAGGAGAGGAGAGGAGAGGAGAGGAGAGGAGAGGAGAGGAGAGGAGAGGAGAGGGACAGACAGACAAGTGCAATTGAAACAGAAATTAGTAGATCATGAGAGGAGGAGAGGAGGAAGGAGAGGAGGAGAGGAGAGGAGGAGAGAGAGGATGAGAGGAGGGCAAAGCTACAGCTGTGACCTCTTGGCAGTGGGGACAAGATGTACGAAACATCACAGAACCCTCCGGAACACTACGGAATACCATGGAACGCTACGGAACACTAGCTCTGGAAGCAGGTGTGTGTCCAAACGGATCGTCCCCGCAGCCAGCCAGCCAGCCAGAAGATCATCAGACAGAGCATGAGTGGTGACCAGGGTTAGACCAGGTAGCAGAGAGAGATGGGGGGGAGCGAGAGAGAGGGGGAGAGAGAGAGGGGGGAAAGAGAGAGGCGGAGATGGGGCAGAAAGAGAGAGGGGAGGGGTGAGAGAGGGCAGGAGATGGGGCAGAAAGAGAGAGGGGAGGGGTGAGAGAGGGCAGGAGATGGTGCAGGAGATGGGGCAGAAAGAGAGAGGGGAGGGGTGAGAGAGGGCAGGAGATGGGGCAGAAAGAGAGAGGGGAGGGGTGAGAGAGGGCAGGAGATGGGGCAGAAAGAGAGAGGGGAGGGGTGAGAGAGGGCAGGAGATGGGGCAGAAAGAGAGAAGGGAGGGGTGAGAGAGGGCAGGAGAAAGCGAAATCTGATATGTAAAGTAAGGAATCCTGTCAGCTCTATTTATGGTATTTCTGTCTGTACGTCTATGTTATATATCTATCTGTAAAGTGCAGTGTCTCTGTTATATATCTGTCTGTATAGTTCAGTGTCTATGTTATATATCTATCTGTATAGTTCAGTGTCAATGTGATATTTCTATCTGTATAGTTCAGTGTCTATGTTATATATCTATCTGTATAGTTCAGTGTCTATGTGATATTTCTATCTGTATAGTTCAGTGTCTCTGTTATATATCTATCTGTATAGTTCAGTGTCTATGTTATATATCTATCTGTATAGTTCAGTGTCTATGTGATATTTCTATCTGTATAGTTCAGTGTCTCTGTTATATATCTATCTGTATAGTTCAGTGTCTGTTATATTTCTATCTGTATAGTTCAGTGTCTATGTGATATTTCTATCTGTATAGTTCAGTGTCTCTGTTATATATCTATCTGTATAGTTCAGTGTCTATATGATATTTCTATCTGTAAAGTTCAGTGTCTATGTGATATTTCTTTCTGTATAGTTCAGTGTCTCTGTTATATTTCTATCTGTAAAGTTCAGTGTCTTTGTTATATATCTATCTGTAAAGTTCAGTGTCTATGTTATATTATGACATGTGGAGCTCATCTGATAGGACACAGGAATACGTCTATCCCCATTGTCATGGTTATATCCCAAATGATGCACTACTGTTGATCAGGGCCCCACATAGGTCTGGTTAAATATAGTGCACTATATAGTGAATAGGATGGACACAGTCCATGTTGTAGTTACTGAACTAATGAGGGTATCTCAGGGCGTATATAGGAAGGTTGACTGTGATCTATGTGGATAGATGGAACACACTGAAGGGTAGAACAGAAGGGTAGATAGAAGCTCTTCTGGAGTTCTACTGTTCTATAGTAGAACACATCAGACAGCGTTCTAATCAGCCTCAAGGAGGTCTTCTCAGGGTCTGGCTGGCTTGGTGTGTCTGAGTGTTCTCAGAATGACAGTACAACGTGAAGGGTTGGGCTGGGGAGATATGGCATCAGCTGGAAGATGCCTCAATCAATCAGTCAGCCAACCGGACGGCCGACAGACTAACATATCATTTGTTAATCAATCCAACAAATAACAAAGTGGCCAGATAACATCTGTGGAGTGTTTCCATCCTCCATAGCAGTCTCTACTCATCTGTTAAACCATCACTGCATCCCAAATGCCACCATATTACCCACAGGGCTCTGGTCAAAAGCAGTGCACTATGTCAGGAATAGGGAGGTACGTCAGAGAGCACAGCACACTGAGCACGCTGACACACTTTCAGACTCAAAATGTTGGTGCCATCCATGACACATTCAGAAAGCATGAGGCTATCCAGCCAACCAAGCCGGAAACATGCCATCTAAGCTATTTTCGAAGTAACATTTTCTCTTGAGGAGGGACAGAGGGGGAGGGATGGAGGACAGAGGAGGGAGGGGAAAAAAGGAGAGAGAGAAGGGAGGGAGGGTGTAGGAGGCCTATTTTTGGACAAAAGAGAGCACTAGGTGACGTTGGAAGAGGGCAGGAGTTGAGAGGTGCCAGGTGAATTACCTTAAGGCTTTCTGACTCAGCAAAACACACACACACACACACACACACACACACACACACACACACACACACACACACACACACACACACACACACACACACGGGCCGCCACAACGTCATCTGGGACTGCGTTCTCCACAAAGTTAAAAAAAATGGTTAGCTATAAAAATGGTTAGCTATAAAAATGGTTAGCTATAAAAATGGTTAGCTTACCAACATGTTCTTTCGACGTCCCAAATGGCAACCTATTCCTTATTTAGAGCACTACTTTTGACAACGGCCCATAGGGCTCTGGTCTTTGTCTCTCTCTCTCGATCACTCACTAACTCACTCACTCTCTCACTATCAGCCTCTGTCTGTGACCTCTGTGCTTGTGTAAGTGTGACCTTCACTCCGGCATGGAACATAAACAAATCCCCATAATATTAAGATGCAGAGAGAAATTAGCCTGCTGTATGATTATGGACCCGTGACTTTGGGTTCACATGGTAAACACTGACTCAGTCTGCCCCCTAAATGGCACGCCAGATGCCCTATGTCGTGCACTACTTTTGGCCAGGGCCTATAGAGCTGTAGTGCACTATAAAGGGAATAGTGTGCCATTTGGTACATACCCTCAGTATCTGATCGACAGGAAATACGGTTGTTCTGATTTCAAAGTATCCCTCCGCCACAAAGCATGTTTCTTTTTGTATAGTCCCCGATGCGAATTCAATAAATACCAAATCATATCAAATTGTATTTGTCACATACACGTGTTTACAGATGTTATTGGGATTGTAGCGAAATACTTATGCATCTAGTTCTGACAGTGCAGCAGTATCTAACAAGTAATATCTCACAATTTCACAACAACTACCTAATACACACAAATCTAAGTAAAGGAATGGCATTAAGAATATATGAATATATGGACGAGCAATATCAGAGTGGCATAGACTGAGATACAGTAGATAGAACAGAATACAGTATATATACATATGAGATGAGTAATGCAGGATACTGTATGTAAACATTATTAAAGTGACTAGTATACCAGATGTTCCGCTACACGTTTCTCACCGCTTGCGACTGATATCAATAATCACTCAAAAAGAAAATCAAACTCGAAGTTGTGCCACGGTGCCTCCATGTGTTGAGACACATGTAAAAAAGGGAACTTTTCCAACCATCGTTTCTGTAGGAGCTTCCTGTTGTGAGTGGGACACTAGAGTTGGGATTTCTAGGGACCTCACAATACCATATTATCACGATACTTTGGTGCCGATACGATCAAAGCATTGCGATTCTATATGTACCATGATTCTACGAGTATTGAGATTCGATACTGAATTTTTTATTGTGATTCAATGTACCAAACATATTGCTCATCATGTCTGCTGTAGAGAGACAAGCGAGGTACAAGAGAGAGCCATCATCTTTTCCCCATCACTATGGAAACGCTGTCTTTGTGACATTTTCTTGCGCATCACGATTATGGTTAGTTTCAAGACAATTAACTACGATTTTTAATTTCCTCGAACTGGAGTTCTCTAAACTGGTATAGACCCTAATCCTACCTTTACCCCAAACCTCTCTGGAAACGACTAAAAGATTATTATGCAATACCTATCAGTAATCATTAATTTATAATGTTGATTCATTAATTAAAAACTTCTCAGTAGCTTAGATGAAGTTTGGTCAGTGTGCCAAGTACAGTATCACCCTTTGTAGGCTAATTTTAGATCGAGAGAGAGAGAAAAGAGAGAGGAGAGAGAGAGATTAAGATGAGAGGGTAGTTTGTCAGGACCTATCAGCACTTAATAAATGCTGCTTTTTAAATTCCCTTTTAAATGGAGCCAAGTCACAGATGTACAATGCGCGCACACACACACACACACACACACACACACACACACACACACACACACACACACACACACACACACACACACACACACACACACACACACACACACACACACACACACACACACACACACAAGAACAGTTCAACTTTGGGACAAATTAGGCACTTTTTTCTAAGACTTTTTATTATAAATTTGTTTTCCTAAAAGTCAGTTAGTATTTGATCTATGACTTGCCATACTAATCACTAGCTAACTCCTCAGGCTCATGTCACTTCATGCAGAAATGTTTGTTTTGTCTAAAATGGCACCCCATTTCATTAAGTTGTCACACCCTGATCTGTTTCACCTGTCTTTGTGCTTGTCTCCACCCCCCTCCAGGTGTTGCCTATCTTCCTCATTATCCCCAGTGTATTTATACCTGTGTTCTCTGTATGTCTGTTGCCAGTTCGTTTTGTTTCGTCAAACCTCCTGTTTTTCCCATGCTCCTGTCTGGCTCTAGCTCCTATTTTCTAGCTTTCTTGTTTTTTAACCATTCTGCTCTGACCCTGAGCCTGCCTGTCGTTCTGTACCTTGTCACACCACCCTGGATTACTGACCTCTGCCTGCCCTGATCCTGCCTGCCATTCTGTACTTTTCGGACTCTGCTCTGGACTACTGACCTCTGACTGCCCGTGACCTGTCGTTTGCCTACCCCCCTGATTTTGTAATAAATTTTTGTTACTTCGAAACTGTCTGCATCTGGGTCTTCTCCTGAGGCTTGACAATAGTGCCATTTTGGATTAAATTGGTTCTGTGAAAGTTCCCAGAACATTTGTTAAGTTGCAGCAAATGTTCTCATAACACAAAAACGGTCCAGTCATGCTGATTATTATAGAATGTTTGTATTAAACATTCACCTGATGTTGCAAGAACATTCCAAGAACACATGTGGTCAGTTCTTTAAAGGTTCCAATAATGTTTCTTTAGGTTGTGGGA
Organism: Salvelinus namaycush; assembly: GCF_016432855.1. Taxonomy (NCBI): domain Eukaryota; kingdom Metazoa; phylum Chordata; class Actinopteri; order Salmoniformes; family Salmonidae; genus Salvelinus; species Salvelinus namaycush. The sequence goes on along the minus strand of NW_024061207.1, from coordinate 72,947 downwards.
ACATTGTGAGGATATGACAATAGACAGTTTGTGTTTTGGGAACCTGTCTAGTTGTTCTGACATTCAGAATGTTTGTATCACGGTGCACAAAACATTCCTTTGATGTTGCCAAAACAGCCTTTCTGATTTATTTAAAGGTTCTCAGAACATTTATTTAAGTTGCGGGAACAGTGTGGGTACATTACAAGAGAATGTAGGTGATACAGAGACAAACATTTTCATTTAATTCATAGGACATTTTAACAGAATTGTATCAAACAATCCTATTTTACACTTCATATGTTAACAATATGCACATGTGGGGTTTGAACCTGCAATGTCTGGTTCTTAAAACTTCTTCAGGATTGGTGGGTCCCTTGCGGACGTTGAGCTAATGTAGGCTAATGCGATTAGCATGAGGTTGTAAGTAACAAAAACATTTCCCAGGACATAGACATATCTGATATTGGCAGAAAGCTTAAATTCTTGTTAATCTAACTGCACTGTCCAATTTACAGTAGCTATTACAGTGAAAGAATACCATGCAACTGTTTGAGGAGAGTGCACAGTTTTGAACATGAAAAGTTATTAATAAACGAATTATGCACATTTGGGCAGTCTTGATTTTTAAAAATTAACAGAAATGCAATGGTTCATTTGATCAGTCTTAAACTTTGCATACACTGCTGCCATCTAGTGGCCAAAATCTAAATTGCAGCGGGGCTGGAATAATACATGATGGCCTTTCTCTTGCATTTCAAAGATGATGGTACAAAAAAAATACATAAGAATGGTTGGTTTTTTCTTAGTATTATCTTTTACCAGATCTATTGTGTTATATTCTCCTACATTCCTTCCACATTTCCACAAACTTCAAAGTGTTTCCTTTTAAATGGTACCAAGAATATGCATATCCTTGCTTCAGGGCAGTTAGATTTGGGTATGTTATTTTAGGCAAAAATGGAAAAAACAGGTCCGATCCTGAAGAAGTTTAAGCCAGGTCTTTTATCCTCTGTGGCACCAGGGAAGCTCTTTTACATCTTATATGTTTTCAGTTTGGTCTTAGACATTACTAACCCAGGGACATACTGGTAACTGGGTAATTCACCATCATTTCACCCATCCTCTTTATAGGCTGCGTACTTCTGGACCATATTTAGATAATGAAAAATAAGCATTTCTGACTGGATTTATAAATCTGGACGAAATAAAGAAACATGGTTGAATAATATGTGAACTTGAACCATACATGTTCAGCTCTGCTGCCAGGTCATTAACCATCTGTACCACTAGGGGACAGCTGTGGTATTGTACTATAGGTTTCTTCAGCGTAATTATGTCAATCAGGAAACAGAACACAATTTCTGAATTGATCAAATGTTCCCATCCTCTTCATTAGCTGTGTACTGGTAACACAGTATTAAATGTTCCCATCCTCTTCATTAGCTGTGTACTGGTAACACAGTATTAAATGTTCCCATCCTCTTCATTAGCTGTGTACTGGTAACACAGTATTAAACGTTCCCATTCTCTTCATTAGCTGTGTACTGGTAACACAGTATTAAATGTTCCCATCCTCTTCATTAGCTGTGTACTGGTAACACAGTATTAAATGCTCCCATTCTCTTCATTAGCTGTGTACTGGTAACACTGTATTAAATGTTCCCATCCACTTCATTAGCTGTGTACTGGTAACACTGTATTAAATGTTTCCATCCTCTTCATTAGCTGTGTACTGGTAACACAGTATTAAATGTTCCCATCTTCTTCATTAGCTGTGTACTGGTAACACAGTATTAAATGTTCCCATCCTCTTCATTAGCTGTGTACTGGTAACACTGTATTAAATGTTCCCATCCTCTTCATTAGCTGTGTACTGGTAACACTGTATTAAATGTTCCCATCCTCTTCATTAGCTGTGTACTGGTAACACTGTGTTTTATGATTTTCTTTCTCCATCACATGTGTTGAATGTCTTATGAAATGTGATTGTAGTTGAGCTTCCTTTAAATAACTTGTATTTTGGTGTAATACTACACTTCTTAAATACAGGCTCAGAACCTTCAAACTAAATCAGAAATGTTGACATTTTCTCAATTTCAATCAAAACACATACAAATGCTTGCAATACCCATTGTGAAACACTATGATACATAATGCATATCCACAAATACATTCTGGTTCAATTAAATCATATTTTCTTCATTTAAATGTCCAATGCAGCCGTTTTTATCTCAATATCAAATCATGAAGTACCTGACGGATTGTTTTCAAGTGAAACAGTAAAGGAAAAACACAATAGCAAAATCATAAGTGTGACAAGTACACAGCACATTTTAATAACTAGTTATGTTCCGTGTCCTGAATGACCATATTAGACTGGAAAACCCTGGCAAAGTCCCAGCTATCCACTGGTGGTTCAGAGGGTTAATAATCTGGCTGCAGATCTGAAGATTACAGGTTCATATATTTTATACATGTTTCTTTCAAAAACAAAGAACTAAAACAACAGTACAGCTGGACAGCCGCAACCTAACGAATGTTCTGGGAACTTTCACAGAATCAATTTTGGTTTGCTGGGAAAACATTACTGGTACATTGTGTGACTACATTACCTGGAAACCTAATGAGAACGTTTGGGGAATGTTTCTGTGGTGGTTGTTACAGATGCTCTGGACAAAATTTTTGTAACATTAGAACATTCCAAGGATATTTCTTTAAATTTTTTAAAGATTGAAAAAAAGATTTTTCCAAGGATATTGCAACAACATCTTGGGATGTTATCGTTCTAATGTTAGATAAAACCCTAACTGAAACTGAAATGGGAATCTAAGCTAATGTTGTGGGAATGTTCCTGGTTTGCTGGGAGTGCACTTGCCCTGGTCAAAAGAAGCACACTTTACAGGGAATACAGTGCCTTTTCAGACACATCCATCAAGGACATTGTGGTTGTTGTGGGCCTTCAGATGTTGACATCTGTTGTGTTTCAAGACTTTACTGTGGCGTGGATATAGAAGCATACTGTACACTGAACCCAACTGACACACAATCTTATCCTGTGGTTGTGTTGGTCTGTATGTTAGAGCATGTTTGCAGAGAGACGGCCTTAGGCATGGCGTGTGTGTGTGTGTGTGTGTGTGTGTGTGTGTGTGTGTGTGTGTGTGTGTGTGTGTGTGTGTGTGTGTGTGTGTGTGTGTGTGTGTGTGTGTGTGTGTGTGACAGAGAATGCATGAGATGTATGTGTGATACATGTAAAAGCCTATACATCCATTCTGTGTGACTGCTCAGTAACCATGCATGATAACCATGCTCACCACATCTGGCCCAGAAGCGCTACATCCTGTGCAGGCTTCAGTTCCAGTCTAGCGGAGTAATAACACAATTGATTCAGTCAACAACACAACACGAACCCCGTACACTTGGGCTCTCTCTCAGTCACCTAAAACTCAGTCCTCTCCTGCACTGATCTGAAAGAAGTGACCAGGTGAAAGCCAAGCCAGTCTAAGCTTCCTTCCACCGTTATTGTTTTCAACTGTGAAGCCAATCAGTGCAGATGAAGAGGAGGAGACAATTGAGAAATAGCCTCTGGCCACGTTCCAGTAGCCAAACGTTGTCGAACGTTGCAGAAATGCCATGAATTAAGCAGACTTGATTCCTTATTCTACACATCCGACGGGCATGTTTTTCCTACACAGCATATTTCTACCTGAACGTTCCTAAACGTTGCATCCGGCTGAACAGGGCCCTTGGTCTGGTCACATGTCCACAGGTGACGTACCAAGACTACCATCTACTGGTCAATTATTGTACTGCTATAACTTTCCTTATGAAGACTAGTTTCTATCAATGATGTGTAATAACACAAGATGACTGACAGGGAGCACTGTTTTGAAGCGACTGCACAGTCATGTTGGTACTACTCCTCCATTGTAACCCTAACCCCTACCCTTACCCTAACCATAACCCTTACCTAATCCTTACCAATTTTACATTTCAACCTCAATGGGTTAGGGAGATCCCAACGTTCCAGGAGAGCACAGACCATTTTTTAACGTCTACATTTGTTTTTGACTAATATATTCTATTACAGAAACTTTAATTAGTACTTAAAAATTATATTAAGTGACCTGAACATAAACATTATATTTCAAAAATATATAAAACCATATTCCTTAAAATATATTTTAGAGAGTACTAATGTTACTGTCCCCACTACAACAAAAACACTTAAATACATTATTGAAATATAGTAGATTTAAATTCATTCCTATGGAGGACTGCTCCTACTGGGGAGTGGCAATATGGCCGACCGGTGGCTTCAAAGACTCTCATTGGCCAATACAAAGCAATCGCAATCCAGGGTTTATATACATCATTGGTTTCCATCTGTTCAATCTGACCTTTTTTTTCACACTGCGTTGTTAACTTATAACTGACACCATTAGAAGTGAAACACTGGTGTTACTATACTATTAGTACATTACAACACTTAGTAGTACAGCATACATACATCTTTAATCCCAACGTTGTAGGATCCCTAGCTGGCCTATTGTAGGATCACTAGCTGGCCTATTGTAGGGTCACTAGCTGGTCTATAGTAGGGTCCCTAGATGGTCTATTGTAGGGTCACTAGCTGGTCTATAGTAGGGTCCCTAGATGGTCTATTGTAGGGTCACTAGCTGGTTTATAGTAGGGTCCCTAGATGGTCTATTGTAGGGTCACTAGCTGGCCTATTGTAGGGTCACTAGCTGGTCTATAGTAGGTTCCATAGATGGTCTATTGTAGGATACCTAGCTGGCATATTGCAGGATCCCTAGCAGGCCTATAGTAGGATCCCTAGATGGTCTATTGTAGGGTCACTAGGTGGCCTATTGTAGGATCCCTAGCAGGCCTATAGTAGGATCCCTAGATTGTCTATTGTAGGGTCCCTAGATTGTCTATTGTTGGATACCTAGCTGGCCTATTGTAGGGTCACTAGCTGGTCTATAGTAGGGTCCCTAGATGGTCTATTGTAGGATCCCTAGCTGGCCTATTGTAGGATCCCTAGATGGTCTATTGTAGGGTCACTAGCTGGTCTATTGTAGGGTCACTAGCTGGCCTATTGTAGGGTCACTAGCTGGTCTATTGTAGGGTCACTAGCTGGTCTATTGTAGGGTCACTAGCTGGCCTATTGTAGGTTCTCTACCCACCAGCGGGTAAGCAGAGTATCGCACTTATGAAGTGATTTGCATCTCTGGTGGGTTGATTTGTATATGGCATGAGGATTGGCATCTAAAAGTGGGCACCGTGCCAGTAGGGTGAGCAAGTATGCTGTCTCACCACCCAAAACATGTTGGAGAGCCACCTGCCTGCTGAGTGCTTGTTGATAACTGGGTAGCTAGCCTGTTGTAGAGACACCTGTCTGCTGAGTGCTTGTTGCTAACTGGGTAGCTAGCCTGTTGTAGAGACACCTGTCTGCTGAGTGCTTGTTGCTAACTGGGTAGCTAGCCTGTTGTAGAGACACCTGTCTGCTGAGTGCTTGTTGCTAACTGGGTAGCTAGCCTGTTGTAGAGACACCTGTCTGCTGAGTGCTTGTTGCTAACTGGGTAGCTAGCCTGTTGTAGAGACACCTGTCTGCTGAGTGCTTGTTGCTAACTGGGTAGCTAGTCTGTTGTAGAGACACCTGTCTGCTGAGTGCTTGTTGCTAACTGGGTAGCTAGCCTGTTGTAGAGGCACCTGCCTGCTGAGTGCTTGTTGCTAACTGGGTAGCTAGCCTGTTGTAGAGACACCTGCCTGCTGAGTGCTTGTTGCTAACTGGGTAGCTAGCCTGTTGTAGAGGCACCTGCCTGCTGAGTGCTTGTTGCTAACTAGGTAGCTAGTCTGTTGTAGAGACACCTGTCTGCTGAGTGCTTGTTGCTAACTGGGTAGCTAGCCTGTTGTAGAGACACCTGCCTGCTGAGTGCTTGTTGTTAACTGGGTAGCTAGCCTGTTGTAGAGACACCTGTCTGCTGAGTGCTTGTTGCTAAATGGGTAGCTAGCCTGTTGTAGAGACACCTTTCTGCTGAGTGCTTGTTGCTAAATGGGTAGCTAGCCTGTTGTAGAGACACCTGCCTGCTGAGTGCTTGTTGCTAACTGGGTAGCTAGTCTGTTGTAGAGACACCTGTCTGCTGAGTGCTTGTTGCTAACTGGGTAGCTAGCCTGTTGTAGAGGCACCTGCCTGCTGAGTGCTTGTTGCTAACTGGGTAGCTAGCCTGTTGTAGAGACACCTGCCTGCTGAGTGCTTGTTGCTAACTGGGTAGCTAGCCTGTTGTAGACGCACCTGCCTGCTGAGTGCTTGTTGCTAACTAGGTAGCTAGTCTGTTGTAGAGACACCTGTCTGCTGAGTGCTTGTTGCTAACTGGGTAGCTAGCCTGTTGTAGAGACACCTGTCTGCTGAGTGCTTGTTGCTAACTGGGTAGCTAGCCTGTTGTAGAGACACCTGTCTGCTGAGTGCTTGTTGCTAACTGGGTAGCTAGCCTGTTGTAGAGACACCTGTCTGCTGAGTGCTTGTTGCTAAATGGGTAGCTAGCCTGTTGTAGAGACACCTGCCTGCTGAGTGCTTGTTGCTAACTGGGTAGCTAGTCTGTTGTAGAGACACCTGTCTGCTGAGTGCTTGTTGCTAACTGGGTAGCTAGCCTGTTGTAGAGGCACCTGCCTGCTGAGTGCTTGTTGCTAACTGGGTAGCTAGCCTGTTGTAGAGACACCTGCCTGCTGAGTGCTTGTTGCTAACTGGGTAGCTAGCCTGTTGTAGACGCACCTGCCTGCTGAGTGCTTGTTGCTAACTAGGTAGCTAGTCTGTTGTAGAGACACCTGTCTGATGAGTGCTTGTTGCTAACTGGGTAGCTAGCCTGTTGTAGAGACACCTGCCTGCTGAGTGCTTGTTGTTAACTGGGTAGCTAGCCTGTTGTAGAGACACCTGTCTGCTGAGTGCTTGTTGCTAACTGGGTAGCTAGCCTGTTGTAGAGACACCTGTCTGCTGAGTGCTTGTTGCTAACTGGGTAGCTAGCCTGTTGTAGAGCCACCTGCCTGCTGAGTGCTTGTTGCTAACTGGGTAGCTAGTCTGTTGTAGAGACACCTGCCTGCTGAGTGCTTGTTGCTAACTGGGTAGCTAGCCTGTTGTAGAGACACCTGTCTGCTGAGTGCTTGTTGCTAACTGGGTAGCTAGCCTGTTGTAGAGACACCTGCCTGCTGAGTGCTTGTTGCTAACTGGGTAGCTAGTCTGTTGTAGAGACACCTGTCTGCTGAGTGCTTGTTGCTAACTGGGTAGCTAGCCTGTTGTAGAGGCACCTGCCTGCTGAGTGCTTGTTGCTAACTGGGTAGCTAGCCTGTTGTAGAGACACCTGCCTGCTGAGTGCTTGTTGCTAACTGGGTAGCTAGCCTGTTGTAGAGGCACCTGCCTGCTGAGTGCTTGTTGCTAACTAGGTAGCTAGTCTGTTGTAGAGACACCTGTCTGCTGAGTGCTTGTTGCTAACTGGGTAGCTAGCCTGTTGTAGAGACACCTGTCTGCTGAGTGCTAGTTGCTAACTAGGTAGCTAGCCCGTTGTAGAGACACCTGTCTGCTGAGTGCTTGTTGCTAACTGGGTAGCTAGCCTGTTGTAGAGACACCTGCCTGCTGAGTGCTTGTTGCTAACTGGGTAGCTAGTCTGTTGTAGAGACACCTGTCTGCTGAGTGCTTGTTGCTAACTGGGTAGCTAGCCTGTTGTAGAGGCACCTGCCTGCTGAGTGCTTGTTGCTAACTGGGTAGCTAGCCTGTTGTAGAGACACCTCCCTGCTGAGTGCTTGTTGCTAACTGGGTAGCTAGCCTGTTGTAGAGGCACCTGCCTGCTGAGTGCTTGTTGCTAACTGGGTAGCTAGCCTGTTGTAGAGACACCTGTCTGCTGAATGCTTGTTGCTAACTGGGTAGCTAGCCTGTTGTAGAGACACCTGTCTGCTGAGTGCTTGTTACTAACTAGGTAGCTAGCCTGTTGTAGAGCCACCTGCCTCCTGAGTGCTTGTTGCTAACTGGGTAGCTAGCCTGTTGAAGAGACACCTGCCTGCTGAGTGCTTGTTGCTAACTGGGTAGCTAGCCTGTTGTAGAGACACCTGCCTGCTGAGTGCTTGTTGATAACTGGGTAGCTAGCCTGTTGAAGAGACACCTGCCTGCTGAGTGCTTGTTGCTAACTGGGTAGCTAGCCTGTTGTAGAGCCACCTGCCTGCTGAGTGCTTGTTGCTAACTGGGTAGCTAGCCTGTTGTAGAGACACCTGCCTGCTGAGTGCTTGTTGCTAACTGGGTAGCTAGCCTGTTGTAGAGCCACCTGCCTGCTGAGTGCTTGTTGTTAACTGGGTAGCTAGTCTGTTGTAGAGCCACCTGCCTGCTGAGTGCTTGTTGCTAACTGGGTAGCTAGCCTGTTGTAAGGCCTTGTAGGGCCTACTGTAGGTCAACCAAGATCATGTGGTTTACAAGAAACTGTATAGGACTTTAAGAAGTCACATGTTACCAGAGTGGAGTGTTAGGTGGATTCCTTCTTATTACCCTGACACAGCTCCTCCACTTCTCCTTTTCTCACACCAAACTTTCATATTTTCATCTTTCACTTTCCTCTTTTTCTCTTTAGTTTCTGTAGAATATTTAGACGTAGGTAAAACCTAAAGAAAGTGATGCATCAGCAGACTCATGTCAGGGCCCATATTTGTCAAATGTCTCAGTGCAGGAGTGCTGAACTAGGATCAGTTTATCCTTTTTGATCATTATGAATAAGGTAATGTTGGCAGGGATGACTTGATCCCAGATCAGTATTTCTTACATGCTTGATAAATAAGGGCCCTGATCTCTAGATTTGCTCTTACATTGAGTCAAGGTTTGGTTTAATTTCACTGAAGAAGATTGCCTGCACTGTAATACACACAGACCACATTATTTCACAAAATATTTATTTGAAAGTACGGTATAGACCCATTTTGGCATTGAGCCTTCCAAGTTTTCTAACGTTAGGGCATTTTGGAGTAGCAGAATTTTCAACCATTCATAACCCCAGGATTTGTGCTTGAGAGAGGGTTGTGAAACACTTCAGTGCAGCAGCCTGCAAATTTAACTTTCAGTTGGACTTGAGCTTGACTGAACTTTAGTTACATTTCCTTCCTGTTTCCAACCAACCACACATTCTGTTGTTGTCACATGATGTATCTGAACCTATCAGACAGTGGTACATCAGTTCATTATTTTTTGGCCTATCTTAATAATTCTCCATCACTACTATTGTGTTATCAATCAAATTCATTTATAAAGCCCTTCTTACATCAGCTGATATCTCAAAGTGCTGTACAGAAACCCAGCCTAAAACCCCAAACAGCAAGCAATGCAGGTGTAGAAGCACGGTGGCTAGGAAAACTCCCTAGAAAGGCCAGAACCTACTATAGACCAGCTAGGGATCCTACTATAGACCATCTAGGGATCCTACAATAGACCAGCTAGGGATCCTACAATAGACCAGCTAGGGATCCTACTATAGACCAGCTAGGGATCCTACTATAGACCAGCTAGGGATCCTACTATAGACCAGCTAGGGATCCTACTATAGACCAGCTAGGGATCCTACTATAGACCAGCTAGGGATCCTACAATAGACCAGCTAGGGATCCTACTATAGACCAGCTAGGGATCCTACTATAGACCAGCTAGGGATCCTACTATAGACCAGCTAGGGATCCTATTATAGACCAGCTAGGGATCCTACTATAGACCAGCTAGGGATCCTACAATAGACCAGCTAGGGATCCTACTATAGACCAGCTAGGGATCCTACAATAGACCAGCTAGGGATCCTAATATAGACCAGCTAGGGATCCTACTATAGACCAGCTAGGGATCCTATTATAGACCAGCTAGGGATCCTACTATAGACCAGCTAGGGATCCTACAATAGACCAGCTAGGGATCCTACAATAGACCAGCTAGGGATCCTACAATAGACCAGCTAGGGATCCTACAATAGACCAGCTAGGGATCCTACTATAGACCTGCTAAGGATCCTACTATAGACCAGCTAGGGATCCTACTATAGACCTGCTAGGGATCCTACAATAGACCAGCTAGGGATCCTACTATAGACCAGCTAGGGATCTTACAATAGACTAGCTAGGGATCCTATTATAGACCAGCTAGGGATCCTATTATAGACCAGCTAGGGATCCTACAATAGACCAGCTAGGGATCCTACAATAGACCAGCTAGGGATCCTACAATAGACTAGCTAGGGATCCTATTATAGACCAGCTAGGGATCCTACAATAGACTAGCTAGGGATCCTATTATAGACCAGCTAGGGATCCTACAATAGACCAGCTAGGGATCCTACAATAGACTAGCTAGGGATCCTATTATAGACCAGCTAGGGATCCTACTATAGGTCTGCTAGGGATCCAACACTAGACCAGCTAGGGATCCTATTATAGGTCTGCTAGGGATCCTACTATAGGTCTGCTAAGGATCCAACACTAGACCAGCTAGGGATCCTATTATAGGTCTGCTAGGGATCCTATTATAGGTCTGCTAGGGATCCTATTATAGGTCTGCTAGGGATCCTACTATAGGTCTGCTAAGGATCCAACACTAGACCAGCTAGGGATCCTGTTATAGGTCTGCTAGGGATCCTATTATAGGCCTGCTAGGGATCCTACTATAGGTCTGCTAAGGATCCAACACTAGACCAGCTAGGGATCCTATTATAGGTCTGCTAGGGATCCTATTATAGGTCTGCTAGGGATCCTACAATAGACCAGCTAGGGATCCTATTATAGGCCTGCTAGGGATCCTACTATAGACCAGCTAGGGATCCTACAATAGACCAGCTAGGGATCCTACAATAGACCAGCTAGGGATCCTATTATAGACCAGCTAGGGACCCTACAATAGACCAGCTAGGGATCCTACAATAGACCAGCTAGGGATCCTATTATAGGCCTGCTAGGGATCCTACTATAGACCAGCTAGGGATCCTACTATAGACCAGCTAGGGATCCTATCATAGACCAGCTAGGGATCCTACTATAGACCAGCTAGGGATCCTACAATAGACCAGCTAGGGATCCTACTATAGACCAGCTAGGGATCCTACTATAGGTCTGCCAGGTATCCTACAATAGACCAGCTAGGGATCCTACTATAGGCCTGCTATGCATCCTACAATAGGTCTGATAGGGATCCTGCTATAGGTCTGCTATGCATCCTACAATAGGTCTGATAGGGATCCTGCTATAGGTCTGATAGGGATCCTGCTATAGGCCTGCTAGGGATCCTACTATAGGTCTGATAGGGATCCTACAATAGGCCTGCTAGGGATCCTACTATAGGTCTGATAGGGATCCTACAATTGGTCTGCTAGGGATCTTACTATAGGCCTGCTAGGGATCCTACAATAGGTCTGCTATGGATCCTACTATAGGTCTGATAGGGATCCTGCTATAGGCCTGCTAGGGATCCTACTATAGGTCTGATAGGGATCCTACAATAGGCCTGCTAGGGATCCTACTATAGGTCTGATAGGGATCCTACAATTGGTCTGCTAGGGATCTTACTATAGGCCTGCTAGGGATCCTACTATAGGTCTGCTAGGGATCCTACAATAGGTCTGCTAGGGATCCTATTATAGGTCTGCTAGGGATCCTACAATAGACCAGCTAGGGATCCTATTATAGGCCTGCTAGGGATCCTACTATAGGTCTGCTAGGGATCCTACAATAGACCAGCTAGTGATCCTACTATAGGCCAGCTAGTGATCCTACTATAGGCCAGCTAGTGATCCTACTATAGGCCTGCTAGGGATCCTACTATAGGCCTGCTAGGGATCCTACTATAGACCTGCTAGGGATCCTACTATAGACCAGCTAGGGATCCTACTATAGACCAGCTAGGGATCCTACTATAGGCCAGCTAGTGATCCTACTATAGGCCAGCTAGTGATCCTACTATAGGCCAGCTAGTGATCCTACTATAGGCCTGCTAGGGATCTTACTATAGGCCAGCTAGTGATCCTAATATAGGCCTGCTAGGGATCTTACTATAGGCCAGCTAGTGATCCTACTATAGGCCAGCTAGTGATCCTACTATAGGCCAGCTAGTGATCCTACTATAGGCCATCTAGGGATCCTACTATAGACCATCTAGGGATCCTACTATAGGCCAGCTAGTGATCCTACTATAGGTCTGCTAGGGATCCTGCTATAGACCTGCTAGGGATCCTACTATAGACCAGCTAGGGATCCTACTATAGACCTGCTTGGTCGTCTATAATAGGCCAGCTGACTGCAGAATGCCACATGCATTAAAGTGAAGGGGGTGGGGGGGATAAATGTTGCCTCCAGAGTGATTAATATGATGTTACCAGCTAGGCCTGTCATGGACAGTTTGGTGAATCTGTTGTTGGCTAAAACCATTCTAGCACCCTCCTCCTCAACAACCAGTTGCTGAGTTACTGTAGGTCAGGACAGGAACAGGGTTAGAAAGTTCAGAACCAAGTTTGAACACTGAACATTGTTATAAAGTGGCAGTTGACAGGGATTTAAATAAGATATAGACACATTCAGTCTTCCAAGTGTTCTAAGCTTTAGAATTCTGGAGTAACTGAACATTCAACCATTACTTTTAACCTAAAGTTTACCTTTGACCCCTATAGTTTATGTGCTTGAGAGAGAGGGGAAATGAAACACTTCTATGCAGCATTCTGTAGCTTGAACTTTCAGTTTGACTTGAGCTCTACTTACTGCCTGTTAACCACATGTTACCTTATATCTGAACCTAACATCCAGTGGTATATTAGTTCATAATTGTTTGACCAAATTTAAAGGATATGCTGACGTTGACACAAAAGGTGGGGTCTCTCAGACTATAAAAAACTTGTGGACACATTATTCCAATCTTATATTGATGCTCATTCAGTTAACATATTTGTATGTATCCGTTTTCAACTCTCAAAGACTGTGGTAAGATTGTATTTCTCTATTTCACCAGATATGATCATTTTATGAGGTGTGTTAATTGTCTGATTCTTATGTAATATGTTAGTGTCTGAGAGACTAAGCAGGTGAACTGTAACTGGGACAAAGTACATATCTACAATACATGCGGAAAGTATTCAGACCCCTTGACTTTTTCCACATTTTGTTACGTTACAGCCTTATTCTGAAATGTATTAAATTGTTTTTTCCCCCTCATCAATCTACACGCAAAACCCCATAATGAAAGTATTCAGACACTTTACTCAGTACTTTGTTGAAGCACCTATGGTGAGTCTTCTTGGGTATGACTCTACGAGCTTGGCACACCTGTATTTGGGGAGTTTCTCCCATTCTTCTCTGCAGATTCTCTCAAGCTCTGTCAGGTTGAATGGGGAGAGTCGCTGCACAGCTATTTTCAGGTCTTGCTAGAGATGTTCAATCGGGTTCAACTCTGTGCTCTGGTTGGGCAACTCAAGGACATTCAGAGACTTGTCCCGAAGCCACTCCTAAGTTGTCTTGGCTGTGTGCTTAGGGTCATTGTCCTGTTGGAAGGTGAACCTTCGCCCAAGTCTGAGGTCCTTAGCGCTCTGTACTTTGCTCCGTTCTTCTTTCCCTCGTTCCTGACTGGTCTCCCAGTCCCTGCCGCTGAAAAACATCCCCATAGTATGATGCTGCCACCACCATGCTTCACCGTAGGGATGGTGCCAGGTTTCCTTCAAACGTGACACTTGACATTCAGGCCAAAGTGTTCAATCTTGCTTTCTTCAGACCAGAGCCTCTTGTTTCTCATGGTCTGAGAGTCCTTTAGGTGCCTCTTGGCAATCTCCAAGCAGGCTGTTATGTGCCTTTTTCTACCATCTGTCTGGCCACTCTACCATAAAGGCCTAATTGGTGTAGTGCTGCAGAGTTGGTTGTCCTTCTGGAAGGTTCTCCCATCTCCACAGAGGAACTCTGGAGCTCTGTCAGAGTGACCATCGGGTTCTTGGTCACCTCCCTGACCAAGGGCCTTCTCCCCCGATTGCTCAGTTTGGCCGGGCGGCCAGCTTTAGGAAGAGTCTTGGTGGATCCAAACTATTTCAATTTAAGAATGATGGAGGCCACTGTGTTCTTGGGGACCTTCATTTTTTGGTACCCTTCCCCAGATATGTACCTCAACACAATCCTGTCTCGGAGGTCTACAGACAGTTCCTTTGACATCGTGGCTTGGTTTTCACTCTGACATGCAATGTCAACTGTGGGACCTTATATAGACAGACCGTATAATGGTCTGAATACTTATGTAAATAATGTATTTCTGTTTTTTAATACATCTGCAAAAAAATCCAAAACATGTTTATACTTGTCATTATGGGGTATTTTATGTAGATCGATGCGGATAAAAAAAAAATACAAATCATTATACAATAAGGCTGTAACGTAACAAAATGTGGAAAAAGTCAAGGGGTCTGAATACTTTCCGAATGCACTGTATGTCAAATACTGAAGTGTGCTTGATTGAGCTCTACCACCGTGTATGTGTCGCTAGTTGGGTAGAGATTGGGACTATCCTATTGTTTCCTTTGTACTGGGTAAGCTAAGTCAAGTGACCTCAAGTATTTGCCTTGACGACACATAAGGAACAGATACAAACCTACACTAGAGCTGAAGTAACAGAGGAAAATATAGCATTTCACTTCTCGAAATGTAAGAGACAATCGTTACAAACACAGGTGGAGAATCCAACAATGCAGACCATGGATATTGATGAGGACACGTATCCCAACAAGCCCAGTTTTACATTTTCAGGTATCAATTCAAGTACAAGCACACAGCTTTTGTTCCTTACAATCCTGGATGATATAAGTATTTTAACATTACCAGAGAGAGTTCAAAGATCCTACATGATATTTCCCTGTGATTCAGCTAATTTTCAGTGGTGGAAGAGACCCTCTGGAGTTGCTGCAGTGTGTCTGGGGCTGCTGTGTGTTCTTCTATTGGCTGGTATCATAGGCCTGTCTCTCTATTGTAAGTTTATAATGCTGTTTTGTAAACTTTAATGGTGTGATAGTTAAACATAATTGAATATTTGATCAACTTTTCCCTTTTACAGATGGAGTCATTGATCATCACTGCTCAACAGAGAGAGACCAACAGACCAGTTACAGCCTTCAGACTAAAGAAGGAGATCAGCAACCCACCAGCTATCATAACTTGACTAAAGAGGGACAACAGCTACAGAGCAGTTACAACACCTTGACTAAAGAGAGAGACCAGCTACAGAGCAGTTACAACACCTTGACTAAAGAGAGAGACGAGCTACAGAGCAGTTACAACACCTTGACTAAAGAGAGAGACGAGCTACAGAGCAGTTACAACACCTTGACTAAAGAGAGAGACGAGCTACAGAGCAGTTACAACACCTTGACTAAAGAGAGAGACGAGCTACAGAGCAGTTACAACACCTTGACTAAAGAGAGAGACGAGCTACAGAACAGTCTCACCACAAGGACCAAAGACAGGGACCAGCAGCAAAATAGTCTTAAAGTTATGACTGCTGAAAGGGAGCAATTACAGAATAGTCTTAACTCAAGGACCAAAGAGAGAAACCAGTTGCAGAATAATCTAAATACCAGGACCACAGAGAAAAACCAGCTACAGAATAGTCTCACAACCAAAACTAAGGAGAAAGACCAGTTGCAGAATACTCTCACCACAATAACTCGGAAGAGAGACCAGTTGCAGAATTATCTAAATACCAGGACCACTGAGAGGGACCAGCTACAGAATAGTCTGAATACCAGGACCTCTGAGAGAGACCAGGTACAGAACAGTCTAAATACCACGACCTCTGTGAGAGACCAGCTACAAAATATTCTAAATACCACGACCACTGAGAGAGACCAGTTTAAAACGAGGCTTAGGTTCTATGGTGAGTGCAGTCTTTAATTTTCTTATTTTAGAAGTATAATTTTACTTCATACTTTTACATGCCTGCTGTTCTGTTGTGTTTATCTCAGAGAAACCCTGTCTGGATGGATGGTGGAAGTTTGGCACCAGCTGTTACTATGTCTCCTCCACGATGGACACAGGCGGGGGCGGTCAGAAGGAGTGCAGAACAATGGGTGGAGATTATGTTATTATAAACAGCAGAGAAGAACAGGTAATATATAATACATTAGTAATACTATAATACTACTGTTTCATTATTATTATTATTATTATCTCTCATAAGTTTTCAACATGTTTAATTCTGTGTGGTTACAGGGTTAATTCTGTGTGGTTACAGGGTTAATTCTGTGTGGTTACAGGGTTAATTCTGTGTGGTTACAGGGTTAATTCTGTGTGGTACAGGGTTAATTCTGTGTGGTTACAGGGTTAATTCTGTGTGGTTACAGGTTTAATTCTGTGTGGTTACAGGTTTAATTCTGTGTTGTTACAGGTTTAATTCTGTGTTGTTACAGGTTTAATTCTGTGTGGTTACAGGGTTAATTCTGTGTTGTTACAGGTTTAATTCTGTGTTGTTACAGGTTTAATTCTGTGTGGTTACAGGGTTAATTCTGTGTGGTTACAGGGTTAATTCTGTGTGGTTACAGGGTTAATTCTGTGTTGTTACAGGGTTAATTCTGTGTGGTTACAGGGTTAATTCTGTGTGGTTACAGGGTTAATTCTGTGTGGTTACAGGGTTAATTCTGTGTGGTTACAGGGTTAATTCTGTGTGGTTACAGGTTTAATTCTGTGTTGTTACAGGTTTAATTCTGTGTTGTTACAGGTTTAATTCTGTGTGGTTACAGGGTTAATTCTGTGTGGTTACAGGGTTAATTCTTACAGGGGTGGTACAGGGGTGAAACCGAAACAATTCAAAAATGGTTAGTGGTTATGATTAGGGGTTAAGGTTAGGGGTTATGGTTAGTGTTTAAGGTTTGGGCTATGGGTGGGGGAATGATGGAATGTTGGGGAACTAAAATGATTAAACACAACTCTGTTTCCATCAAGTACTCTCCCAGCTTGCTAGAGCATTGTGAACTGTCGTGGTGCAGTCGTCAGAGCAGAGTGCTTGGTCTGTGTGGTCTGAGCACGCTTCCCCTCTGGGCATCATGAGTTTGCACCAGCGTTCGTTTTGTATTTTTTATGTGAGCGCTGAGGAAGGAATATATGGAAGTACTCGGGAACTTTTCAAACATCCTAAATCACCTTGTATTTCTAGTGACCAGAATGACTACATTATACTACTACTACTACTACTACTACTATTATTTATAAAATGTAAAAGTGTTTCTCTGCTGTGGAGATTAAATAATGGCCATTGTTTTTCTTCCATAATTATATTATAGATATTTATCAATGGATTTAAGAAGAATGTCTGGATTGGTACATATAAAAAAGATGGAATCTGGAAGTGGGTTGACAGCACACCATTTAACACTACGTGAGTGAACAAGTTCTGAAGGACTTTTACACTATTTTTCTGTTGTAATAAATTACTTTCTACAGTCCGATAATCTCGTCCTCAACCAGCTCTCTCTCTCCCTCTCTGTGTTGAATGGTAGCAACTGAGCCTGGGGACTAGGTCAACTGTCTGATTCTCTATGTAGAATGGTAACAACTGAGCCTGGGGACAAGGTTAACTGTCTGATTCTCTCTGTAGAATGGTAACAACTGAGCCTGGGGACTAGGTCAACTGTCTGATTCTCTATGTAGAATGGTAACAACTGAGCCTGGGGACTAGGTTAACTGTCTGATTCTCTATGTAGAATGGTAACAACTGAGCCTGGGGACTAGGTCAACTGTCTGATTCTCTATGTAGAATTGTAACAACTGAGCCTGGGGACTAAGTTAACTGACTGATTCTCTATGTAGAATGGTAACAACTGAGCCTGGGGACTAGATTAACTGTCTGATTCTCTATGTAGAATGGTAACAACTGAGCCTGGGGACTAGGTTAACTGTCTGATTCTCTATGTAGAATGGTAACAACTGAGCCTGGGGACTGGGTTAACTGTCTGATTCTCTATGTAGAATGGTAACAACTGAGCCTGGGGACTAGGTTAACTGTCTGATTCTCTATGTAGAATGGTAACAACTGAGCCTGGGGACTAGGTTAACTGTCTGATTCTCTATGTAGAATGGTAACAACTGAGCCTGGGGACTAGGTTAACTGTCTGATTCTCTATGTAGAATGGTAACAACTGAGCCTGGGGACTAGGTTAACTGTCTGATTCTCTATGTAGAATGGTAACAACTGAGTCTGGGGGCTGGGTTAACTGTCTGATTCTCTATGTAGAATGGTAACAACTGAGCCTGGGGACTAAGTTAACTGTCTGATTCTCTATGTAGAATGGTAACAACTGAGCCTGGGGACTAAGTTAACTGACTGATTCTCTATGTAGAATGGTAACAACTGAGCCTGGGGACTAAGTTAACTGTCTGATTCTCTATGTAGAATGGTAACAACTGAGCCTGGGGACTAGGTTAACTGTCTGATTCTCTATGTAGAATGGTAACAACTGAGCCTGGGGACTGGGTTAACTGTCTGATTCTCTATGTAGAATGGTAACAACTGAGCCTGGGGACTAGGTTAACTGTCTGATTCTCTATGTAGAATGGTAACAACTGAGCCTGGGGACTAGGTTAACTGTCTGATTCTCTATGTAGAATGGTAACAACTGAGCCTGGGGACTAGGTTAACTGTCTGATTCTCTATGTAGAATGGTAACAACTGAGCCTGGGGACTAGGTTAACTGTCTGATTCTCTATGTAGAATGGTAACAACTGAGTCTGGGGGCTGGGTTAACTGTCTGATTCTCTATGTAGAATGGTAACAACTGAGCCTGGGGACTAAGTTAACTGTCTGATTCTCTATGTAGAATGGTAACAACTGAGCCTGGGGACTAAGTTAACTGACTGATTCTCTATGTAGAATGGTAACAACTGAGCCTGAGGACTAGGTTAACTGTCTGATTCTCTATGTAGAATGGTAACAACTGAGCCTGGGGACTAAGTTAACTGTCTGATTCTCTATGTAGAATGGTAACAACTGAGCCTGGGGACTAGGTTAACTGTCTGATTCTCTATGTAGAATGGTAACAACTGAGCCTGGGGACTAAGTTAACTGTCTGATTCTCTATGTAGAATGGTAACAACTGAGCCTGGGGACTAAGTTAACTGACTGATTCTCTATGTAGAATGGTAACAACTGAGCCTGGGGAGTAGGTTAACTGTCTGATTCTCTATGTAGAATGGTAACAACTGAGCCTGGGGACTAAGTTAACTGACTGATTCTCTATGTAGAATGGTAACAACTGAGCCTGGGGACTAGGTTAACTGTCTGATTCTCTATGTAGAATGGTAACAACTGAGCCTGGGGACTAGGTTAACTGTCTGATTCTCTATGTAGAATGGTAACAACTGAGCCTGGGGACTAGGTTAACTGTCTGATTCTCTATGTAGAATGGTAACAACTGAGCCTGGGGACTAGGTTAACTGTCTGATTCTCTATGTAGAATGGTAACAACTGAGCCTGGGGACTAGGTTAACTGTCTGATTCTCTATGTAGAATGGTAACAACTGAGCCTGGGGACTAGGTTAACTGTCTGATTCTCTATGTTGTATTGGATGATTTTCTACTCTGATTCTCTGTGTTGTTTATAGCTATTGGATGGAAGGGGAACCTAATAACTTGAATGACAAGATGAATTGTGTTGAGATCTCACAGACGGCATCAGACCCATTGAAGAGTTGGAAGGCTGCACCATGTACTTCAAATTACTGGGTGTGTGAAAAACCGTTCACACCATAGTCTAATTATAGTAGCTAATGTAAGTTCTTTCACTGTGTTAGGCTGAACCTGTTTTTGTTTCTATGTGTTTGAAAGATGTATTTGAAAAATGTATTCATGTCTTTAAAGAGACCAGAGCTATGTGGAGTTTGTTCACTGTTCATCAGGCTCAGGGGAGTGGAACTGTTGTTTAGTAGACTAATTGTGTTTAATTATTTTATTTCTTTACCATATTTACAATGGTTGTGGTGTGCATAATAACAATTTAAAAATATACTGTTTTCAAGTTTTTACAGTTATCAATCCATTTAAAATGTAGCAGTGTTCTATGTTTGCTTCCATTCTGTTCCATATGTACCATGTGTTCATTCTACTGATTAAATACATCTATATACTGTGATCCAGGTATCTAATTTACCTGTCAGGTATACTGTATTACTAAGTGTTGTTTTGTACTAATAGTAACTCCAGTGTTTTCCTTCTAAATGGTGTCAGTTATAAGTTGACATAGCACAGTAAAAATACTTTAGTTAATAGATAGAAAATAGTCTTTATAAGTAAAGTTATAGCAATACCAGAATGGACACTAGATGGGTTGTGTCATCCATGGACATGTGACCAGAGCCCGTATTCACAAAGAGTCCCAGAGTAATAAGAGTGCTGATCTAGGATCAGTTTTGTCTTTGACCTCTCTCTGGTTATGTCAGTATATATTTTTTACTGATCTTACCCAGTGCAAAGGAACCAATGGGATAGTCCCAAAAGTGCAAACTCTGCCCAACCAGCAACACAATACTCCTGTTGGATAAAATATTCACATTTAAAAATCTGTGCAGTATTCTGTAACATGAACTTTCAGTTGACTGTGAACTTTAGTTACACATAGTGTCTGTTTCCAACCACCCACACATTTTCTGAATAAGCCCAAGTTAACCACATGTTACTGTATATCTGAACCTATTGTCCAGTGGTATATTAGTTCATAATTGTTTGTGGTATATTAGTATATTAGTTAATTGTTTGTCTAAAGAAGATAATATTACACCCAGTGTAGGTTACTGACCCACAAGGACACTTTACTCCAATATTACACCCAGTGTAGGCTACTGGTCCACACGGACACTTTACTCCAATATTACACCCAGTGTAGGTTACTGACCCACAAGGACACTTTACTCCAATATTACACCCAGTGTAGGTTACTGACCCACAAGGACACTTTACTCTAATATTACACCCAGTGTAGGCTACTGGTCCACAAGGACACTTTACTCCAATATTACACCCAGTGTAGAATACTGACCCACAAGGACACTTTACTCCAATATTACACCCAGCGTAGGCGACTGGTCCACAAGGACACTTTACTCCAATATTACACCCAGTGTAGGCTACTGACCCACAAGGACACTTTACTCCAATATTACACCCAGTGTAGGTTACTGACCCACAAGGACACTTTACTCTAATATTACACCCAGTGTAGGCTACTGGTCCACAAGGACACTTTACTCCAATATTACACCCAGTGTAGGCTACTGACCCACAAGGACACTTTACTCCAATATTACACCCAGTGTAGGCTACTGGTCCACAAGGACACTTTACTCCAATATTACACCCAGTGTAGGCTACTGGTCCACAAGGACACTTTACTCCAATATTACACCCAGTGTAGGCTACTGGTCCACAAGGACACTTTACTCCAATATTACACCCAGTGTAGGCTACTGACCCACAAGGACACTTTACTCCAATATTACACCCAGTGTAGGCTACTGGTCCACAAGGACACTTTACTCCAATATTACACCCAGTGTAGGCTACTGACCCACAAGGACACTTTACTCCAATATTACACCCAGTGTAGGCTACTGGCCCACAAGGACACTTTACTCCAATATTACACCCAGTGTAGGCTACTGACCCACAAGGACACTTTACTCCAATATTACACCCAGTGTAGGCTACTGGTCCACAAGGACACTTTACTCCAATATTACACCCAGTGTAGTCTACTGACCCACAAGGACACTTTACTCCAATATTACACCCAGTGTAGGATACTGACCCACAAGGACACTTTACTCTAATATTACACCCAGTGTAGGCTACTGACCCACAAGGACACTTTACTCCAATATTACACCCAGTGTAGGCTACTGGCCCACAAGGACACTTTACTCTAATATTACACCCAGTGTAGGCTACTGACCCACAAGGACACTTTACTCCAACATTACACCCAGTGTAGGTTACTGGCCCACAAGGACACTTTACTCTAATATTACACCCAGTGTAGGATACTGACCCACAAGGACACTTTACTCTAATATTACACCCAGTGTAGGCTACTGACCCACAAGGACACTTTACTCCAATATTACACCCAGTGTAGGTTACTGGTCCACAAGGACACTTTACTCCAATATTACACCCAGTGTAGGTTACTGACCCACAAGGACACTTTACTCCAATATTACACCCAGTGTAGGTTACTGACCCACAAGGACACTTTACTCCAATATTACACCCAGTGTAGGCTACTGGCCCACAAGGACACTTTACTCCAATATTACACCCAGTGTAGTCTACTGACCCACAAGGACACTTTACTCTAATATTACACCCAGTGTAGTCTACTGACCCACAAGGACACTTTACTCCAATATTACACCCAGTGTAGGTTACTGACCCACAAGGACACTTTACTCCAATATTACACCCAGTGTAGTCTACTGACCCACAAGGACACTTTACTCCAATATTACACCCAGTGTAGGTTACTGACCCACAAGGACACTTTACTCCAATATTACACCCAGTGTAGGCTACTGGCCCACAAGGACACTTTACTCCAATATTACACCCAGTGTAGGCTACTGGTCCACAAGGACACTTTACTCCAATATTACACCCAGTGTAGGTTACTGGCCCACAAGGACACTTTACTCCAATATTACACCCAGTGTAGGCTACTGGTCCACAAGGACACTTTACTCTAATATTACACCCAGTGTAGGCTACTGGTCCACAAGGACACTTTACTCCAATATTACACCCAGTGTAGGCTACTGGCCCACAAGGACACTTTACTCTAATATTACACCCAGTGTAGGCTACTGACCCACAAGGACACTTTACTCTAATATTACACCCAGTGTAGACTACTGACCCACAAGGACACTTTACTCTAATATTACACCCAGTGTAGGTTACTGACCCACAAGGACACTTTACTCCAATATTACACCCAGTGTAGGCTACTGGCCCACAAGGACACTTTACTATAATATTACACCCAGTGTAGGTTACTGGCCCACAAGGACACTTTACTCTAATATTACATTTTGTTACGTTCCTTTTAACAAAACACCAATATAAAAAAATGTTATGCTTTTATTTCAACTCTAATAGACTGGTAAGATTTATTTTCTCCAATTCACCAGATATGATCATTTTATGCATTGTCTGATTATGTTGAAATATGTTAGTGGTTCTGGGGGACTGAGCAGGTGGAACCACAACTGTTGTCACGGCATTCAAGAGAAGAAGATGAGGACCAAGGTGCAGCGTGGTGCGTGTTCATATTTAATTTAATAACAACCGAACACTAAACACGAAAATGCCAAAAAGAATAACCGAAACAGTTCTGTCTGGTACAGATACGAAACAAAAAACAACTACCCACAAACACTGGTTGGAACAGGATACCTAAGTATGGCTCCCAATCAGAGACAACGATAGACAGCTGCCTCTGATTGTGAACCACACCAGGCCAAACACATAGAAACACCACAACATAGAAAAAAGAACATAGACTGCCCACCCTAGTCACACCCTGGCCTAACCAAAATAGAGATTAAAAAGCCTCTCTATAGCCAGGGCGTGACAACTGTGCCAAAGTTCAGTACATAGCTATGTCAAATACTGTGCTTTATTTGGGGGGGGGGATACGTACAGGACAATCAGTTTTAGAGATATTTTACTCAATAAGAGTAATGTGTTTCTAGTTGCGCAGAGTTTGCACTTTTGGGACTATCCCATTGGTTTCTTAGTACTGGTTAAGCTAAGTCAAGCTCAATTATTTACATAAGAAATAAATATAAAAGTAAGAGATGATCTATGCAAATGCAGGCGGAGAGGAAGTGGAGAATCCAACAATGCAGACCGGCTATTGATGATGACACGTACATGTACGCAAACAAGCCCAGGAAAAGGGGTGATGGCGTTTATGTTAAATATTAATGTATCAATCAATGCACACAAATGGAAACACACACACACACACACACACACACACACACACACACACACACACACACACACACACACACACACACACACACACACACACACACACACACACTTTAACAGGTGAGAGTACTGCAGTCAATATATGTTTCTTAATGATCAATAGAGCAACTAAACCCTTACAACCAGAGAAAAGACACAAGTATCTGACATAATACTCTGTGATTCAGGACATGTTCTGTGGTGGAAGATGCTGTTAGCAATTTATGTTATTCTTCAATAACACAAACTCCAAAGCAAATCAGGGGGAGAAAAATAGGTTTATTCAGAGAGGACAAATCAAGATGTTATGCTGGGAGGTAGATGTTCAGTCTCCCCTGTCCTCAGCTTTTCCCCACTGTACAAAGGAACAGGATGCCATTTATAACCCCCCACCCTAGCCTGGGGTTGGCCAATCAGAAGTCCTTGCAATACAACTTGGCCAATGGCCAAATAACCATATTCTTATAATACCCTCTAGAGTTTCTACACTGGGATCATAGTCTCGTTTGTCTACTGTAAGTTTACTATACATTAATAGTGAGTTACTGTTTGTTTTGACTGAAATATTTATCAGATTCAATGGTGTGACAGTTAGAGTTTGATGAACTTTTCCCTTTTACAGAATGTTGGGTTAAAAGGTTATTAAGGTTTGGGTTTGCTAAAAGGGTTAAGGGAAGGGTTAGCTAAAAGGGTAAAGGTTAGGGTCAGGGGAAGGGTTAGTTAAAAGGGTTAAGGTTAGGGTCAGGGGAAGGGTTAGTTAAAAGGGTTAAGGTTAGGGTCAGGGGAAGGGTTAGTTAAAAGGGTTAAGGTTAGGGTCAGGGGAAGGGTTAGCTAAAACGTTTAAGGTTAGGGTCAGGGGAAGGGTTAGCTAAAAGGGTTAAGGTTAAGGTCAGGTTAGGGTTAGCTAAAATGGTTAAGGTTACGGTTAGGGTTAGGGGAAGGGTTAACTAAAATGGTTAAGGTTAGGGTTAGGTGAAGGGTTAGCTAACAGGGTTAGGGTTAGGGTTAGCTAAAAGGGTTAAGGTTAGGGGAAGGGCTAGGGTTAGCTAACAGGTTTTGTGAAGGGTTAGCTAAAATGGTTAAGGTTACGGTTAGGGGAAGGGTTAACTAAAATGGTTAAGGTTAGGGTTAGGTGAAGGGTTAGCTAACAGGGTTAAGGTTAGGGTCAGGGTTAGCTAACAGGGTTAAGGTTAGGGTAAGGTGAAGGGTTAGCTAAAAGGGTTGTGTTCCAATAGATGTTGGAACATTGCTGCAGGGACTTGCTTCCATTCAGCCACAGGAGCATTTGTGAGGTCGGGCACTGATGTTGGGCGATTAGGCCTGGCTCGCAGTTGGCATTCCAATTGATCCCTAAGGTGTTCGATGAGGTTGAAGTCAGGGCTCTGTGCAGGACAGTCAATTTCTTCCACACCAATCTCGACAAAACATTTCTGAATGGACCTCACTTTGTGCACGGGGGCATTGTCATTCTCAAACAGCAAAGAAAATTGTTCCTCCTCCACCAAACTTTACAGTTGGCACTATGCATTGAGGCAGGTAGCGTTCTCCGGTTATCCCCCAAACCCAGATTTGTCCGTCAGACTGCCAGATGGTGAAGCGTGATTCATCACTACAGAGAACGCATTTCCACTGCTCCAGAGTCAAATGGCGACAAGCTTTACACCACTTCAGCCGATGCTTGGCATTGCGCATGGTGATCATATTCTTGTGTGCGGCGACTCTGCCATGGAAACCTATTTCATGAAGCTCCAAACGAACAGTTATTGCACTGTAATTGCTTCCAATTAAAGGTGACAGTCTGCACCTCAACCTTATAGTCATTGTTTGATTTCAAATACAACATTTTGGAGTATAGAGCCAAAATAATATAAAATGCTTCCCTGTCCCAATAATTACAGAGGACACTGTATCTCAAACCCGTTTTCAAACACTTTGAGCTGACCTGGTTAGGCATTTACATAATTGCTGGAACCGTGCTATAAAGGACTGTAATGTTCTGTATACGTTCCTACGGTGATCATAGGACCACTCATGATATGCAGGAAGCATGAGCTGTAATTATTGGCTTAATTAAAAATGATTCTAATTTGAGAATTCATGATGGTGACTTCACTAGTGAATATTATAAGGACAGTTTGTACATAGTATGGTTGGAGTCTGAGTCAGTCAGCATGATAGTGTGAAAAGGGTCAACTCTGTTTAATTTGGATAATGTCAACATGAATACATTGTCAAGATGTATTTAAATGTCCTTTGTGCCATTGGCACCATTTTCTCTTTGTTACAAAGAGTAGAAAGAAAAAAAGTTCCTGAATTCTCTCCTCTTTGGATACTCAAAAGCCTGGCTGGTCGTTTACCCAGTAAAACACTAGGGATGACGGCTAGTCTAGCGGTTAGGAACGCTGGGCCAGTAACACACTAGGGATGACGGCTAGTCTAGCGGTTAGGAACGCTGGGCCAGTAACACACTAGGGATGACGGCTAGTCTAGCGGTTAGGAACGCTGAGCCAGTAACACACTAGGGATGACGGCTAGTCTAGCGGTTAGGAACGCTGAGCCAGTAACACACTAGGGATGACGGCTAGTCTAGCGGTTAGGAACGCTGGGCCAGTAAAACACTAGGGATGACGGCTAGTCTAGCGGTTAGGAACGCTGGGCCAGTAACACACTAGGGATGACGGCTAGTCTAGCGGTTAGGAACGCTGGGCCAGTAAAACACTAGGGATGACGGCTAGTCTAGCGGTTAGGAACGCTGGGCCAGTAACACACTAGGGATGACGGCTAGTCTAGCGGTTAAGAGCATTGGGCCAGTAACCGAAAGGCAGTTAACCCCCGAACAACATCTGCTCCCCGGGTGCCGATGACATGGACGTTGATTAAGGCAGCCCCCGCACCTCTCTGATTCAGAGGGGTTGGGTTAAAAGCAGAAGAATGCATTCAGTTGTTTACCTTAGCAGCTATCCCCTTTCCCCACATGCAGATCAGAAGACGGTCTGATGATTTTCTGTAGCGCCTAGAGGTCAGATGCCAAGCAGTTGCCATAACAAGCGGTGATGCAGCCAGTCAAGATGCTCTCAATGGTACATCTGCAGAAATTCTTGAGGATCTGAAGACCAATGCCAAATATTTTCATCCTCCTCAGCAGGAAGAGGCATTGTCGTGCCCGCTTCACGACTGTTGGTGTGTGTGGACCACGATAATCCCTTAGTGTTGTGGACACCGAGGAACTTGAAGCTCTCAACCTGTTCCCCTACAGCCCTGTTGATGTGGATGTCTCCGTTTCCTGTAGTCCAAGATCAGCTCCCTTGTCTTGCTGACGTTGAGGGAGATGTTGATGAATATTCCTTAATTCCATTATTTTACTTTTAGATTTGTATGTATTGTGTGTATTGTTGTGAATTGTTAGATAGTACTGCACTGTTGGAGCCAGAAACACAAGTACTTCGCTACACCCGCAATAACATCTGCTAAAAATGTGTATGTGACCACTACATTTGATTTGGATTTGTTGTCCTAGTACCACACAGCCAGGTCTCTGACCTCCTCCCTGTTTCATCGTCGTCTGTGATCAGGCCTACCACCATCATGTCGTCTGCAAACTGCAAACTTAATGATAGTGTTGGAGTTGTTCACGGCCACACAGTCGTGGGTGAACAGGGAGTACAGGAGCGAGCTAAGCACGCACCCCTGAGGGGCCCCCGTGTTGAGGGTCAGCTTGGTGGATGTATTGTTGCCTACCCCCACCACCTGGGGTGGCCCGCCAGGAAGTCCAGGATCCTGTTGCAGAGGGAGGTGTTTTATCCCAGGGTCCTTAGCTTAGTGATGAGCTTTGAGTGCACTATGGTGTTGAACACTGAGCTGTAGTCAATGAATAGCATTCTCATGTTGCTTTGGTGTTCTTGGGCACAGGGAATAAGGTGGTCTGTTAAAAACGTGGGTATTACAGACTGGTTCAGGGTTGAAAATGTCAGTAAAGACATTTGCCATCTGTTCAGTGCATGTCCTGGTAATCCGTCTTGTGAATGTTAGCCTGTTTAAAAGTCTTACTCACACTGCCTTCAAAGAATTGGAACATAGTCTCCCGGAACAGCGAGTGCTCGCTTGCATGGATCAGTGTTACTAGACTCGATGCGAGCATAGACGGAATTTAGCTCGTCTGGTGGGCTCGCATCACTGGACAGCTCGCGGCTGGGTTTCCCTTTGTAATCCGTGATAGTTTGCAAGCCCTGAAGTCGGAGATTTCCGAGTTCCCAGGTGTTTTGAACGCGGCAATCGGGGATCTGTTCTCCACCAGCCACAACCTTCCTGGGTACATTTCTACATTTTGTCATTAAAAATATGAAAATAAATGTCCTAAGAAAGTGCTGCTCAATGACATAATCAAGCTGTAATAGCTCCAAAGGGAGCTGTTATTAGATTAGATATGGTAATTTATGAGATCAGATATGATATGGCAATTTATGAGATCAGATATAGTACACTGCCGGCCCAGACGGCATCCATAGCCGCGTCCTCAGAGCATTCGCAGACCAACTGGCTGGTGTGTTTACGGACATATTCAATCAATCCTTATCCCAGTTTGCTGTTCCCACATGCTTCAAGAGGGCCACCATTGTTCCTGTTCTCAAGAAAGCTAAGGTAACTGAGCTAAACGACTACCGCCCTGTAGCACTCACTTCCGTCATCATGAAGTGCTTTGAGAGACTAGTCAAGGATCATATCACCTCCACCCTACCTGACACCCTAGACCCACTTCAATTTGCTTACCGCCCCAATAGGTCCACAGACAATCGCAATCACACTGCACACTGCCCTAACCCATCTGGACAAGAGGAATACCTATGTAAGAATGCTGTTCATCGACTACAGCTCAGCATTTAACACCATAGTACCCTCCAAACTCGTCATTAAGCTTGAGACCCTGGGTCTCGACCCCGCCCTGTGCAACTGGGTCCTGGACTTCCTGTCGGGCCGCCCCCAGGTGGTGAGGGTAGGAAACAACACCTCCACCCCGCTGATCCTCAACACTGGGGCCCCACAAGGGTGCATTCTCAGCCCTCTCCTGTACTCGCTGTTCACCCATGACTGCATGGCCATGCACGCCTCCAACTCAATCATCAAGTTTGTAGACAACACTACAGTGGTAGGCTTGATTACCAACAACGACGAGACGGCCTACAGGGAGGAGGTGAGGGCCCTCGGAGTGTGGTGTCAGGAACATAACCTCACACTCAACGTCAACAAAACAAAGGAGATAATAATTGTAATTGTTTACCAAGATGACATTGAATGTTCCCGAATGGCCTAGTTACAGTTTTGATTTAAATGGGCTTGAAAATCTATGGCAAGACTTGAAAATGGCTCTCCAGCAATGGTCAACAATTTTTAAAATAATAATGTGCAAATATTGTACAATGCAGGTGTACAAAGCTCTTGGCAGTTTACCCAGAAATGCTCACAGCTGTAATCCCTGCCAAAGGGGATTCTAACATGTAATGAGTCAGGGGTGTGAATACGTATGTCAATTTGATAGTTCTGTACGTTCAATACATTTGCAAAAACATATTTTCACTTTGTCATTATGGTGTATTGTGTGTAGTTTAGTGAGATTTTTAAAATTATTATTAATTTTGAATTCAGACTGTAATTCAACACAATGTGGAATAAGGGCTATGAATCCTATCTGAAGGCACTGTACATTCAACTGTGTTTGGTATTATAGCACTGCAATCACTGAGCTGTTTGAATATATGGATTATTGCTGCAAGGACTCTGATTCATATAAGCATAATGACACAACTATACAGTATGGTAGAGAAAAGTGGATTGATTCTTTGTTCAAAATCTCAGCATTCTTTTATTGTAGAAAAGTGCATGAAACCTATTTCGATTAATCTGTTAAACATTAAACAAACAAAGATGTACACGATTTATAATTGAATACTTTTTAAAATAACAATTGTTTATAGGAAAATAAATGAACACATAAAAAATAAATACAACTCTTGAACATTATTTTGGTGAATGTTCCCAAATAAACTACAATAAGTCTGAATAAATAGAGAGGAAATGGAAAGAAAAAGGATGGAGGGAGAGAGAGAGATGAAAGAGAGAGGGAGAAAGGTGTAGAAAGAGCAGGTTGAGAGAAAATAAGTTCTGTCATTTCATCTCTGTGACCACTCTCTTTATTTCATAAACGCATTGAATATAATGAATATTTTATTGGGTCTCTGTACTGCTTTGAAATCATCCCTGAGCTTCTTCGCTCTTATCATGTCTGCTTTCTGACAACGTTTTAGGACCATCAGCTCCACAAAGACCTCTGCTCCCACCTGGAGGAACAACGGAGTGATTACAACTGTCACAGGAATGACAAAAAAAACAAGGAGGAATACTGTATGTTTTCTGGTCTGTTTGTTTGTATGTTAACAGCATTTAACCAAGAGCTGAAGACATTTCAACTTTATCAAATATTTTCATGTATAATAAATATTTTAAATAGAGTGCCAAGATGTATAAGCTGTTTTGTTATTTCCAGATGTTTTTAATTAGTTTGACTCCATTTTCGACACCACAAAAATGACAAATATCAGAACTACATACTCTGCCTCTTAGAAAACGTAGACGTGTTTTTTTTTACGGGGGGAGGTTGTATGTCCAAGTTCTTTCCTGTAAGAAACTGAAAGTAAATTCGACAACTATTTTATGTAGCTTCACCCGAGACTGCTCGACAGCAGGAGAAATGGTAGGTTAATATTTGTATTATATAAGTCAGGTGTCAGATCTTTAGGCGTCACTTCTTATTTATCCCAACGAAACGTGAAGATAATAAGGCCGATGCTCAACTTCTTGCTAATAAATGGCAGGTAAAAATATAGAATACCCAACTAGGCCCAGTATGGCGGAGGGCGCACAAAGAAGTCTACGAAACGTGTTCTCTTTTACACAGCGATCTGACGCTGATATGTCATCTATTATGCCGATATATTAATATATTTATTCAGTGTATTTCTTCCACACTTTGAAAGGAGGTCATGTCATTGACTGCGCTATAAGCAGAATTGAGTTCCGTTACATTTGTTCAGTGTATACCCATACTTGCTTTTAATTAGTAGGCATTTTAGAATGGGCGAAAATAGGGACTTTTATATTATGTGTGTGTTGTTATGTGTTAATAAAATTTAGACTACGTTACCCAGCAGGCTATGCGGGCGCGGGTTAAAGAATGCCTTGCATGGCTAAACATGGAGTTTTCTATCTGAAGTATATGTTCATTAAAAGTAGTTAAACCTACGCCCCGGTTTGTCATTATATAAGGAACAAACATAACAATGTGAAATTAGGAAAATAATGTAAAATTTCAAAATGTGAGTACTTTAAATGCCAGGATTTTATACTAATTTCGGCTGTGGTAGATTTCGACGAAGAGAATCTTCTTTACACACTCAGGTATTTACTTACTGCATACTTTTTTTTATTAAACAGTAAGTTCTATATAGTATTGTAACGACCCTGGGTTTATAAGCGCGGAAATCGACTCTGCCGCACGAGCATGCTTTTGCGGCACAGTCGATAGCGCGCCGGACCTCGGGCTAGAAGGTCGAGGGTTCGAGACCTGCTTCCTGCTGTTTCATTACAGTATGTAGATTTCAGACATGGCCTATGACTTCCCATACCAGCTGCTCCCAGTCAACCCAGACAAAACGGATGCGTAAAAACGGTAAAAATGCAGACAATTTTGGGGTTGAAGGTGGGACCATGGAGATAGATAGAGGACTCAACTTTGTATCTATGCCATTTAACATCTGAAATCATGGGCAACGCCATGGGGTATCTCCATTTTAAAGTAGTACATTTTCTTCTTCAGCCAGTGAAGTTGGAAGTCCCACCCAGTTGACTACATTAATACGATGAAATCCCTCAATGGCGCTGCTCATTTATAACATATATCTTTGGCCACTAGAGGCCTCTATTATTCTCTATGGTTGGGGCAGGTTGGAACATTTGGGCTAGAAAGGTACAACTTTGACGTCAATTATACATAAACTGTATCCCATCTAGCCATGACAAGGTTCGGGCAGATAGGTGTCTAGCCTAGGCCTGGGTCATTTCTACAATGCAGTGCGTTTTCTGTCTCCAGGAAATATCACTTTTTATTTAGTTTCAAATGTGGATTCCAAAATGCTTTAAATATAAGGTCCTTAAAAACTAAAATATGCATTCTGAAAGGGAATCGTATGTATTTTGAACATTATTCTTCAGTGGATGAAAGTGTTTTTGCCATGTCCCTGGGTGTTATTCATCAACTTCCGCAAGAAATATAAGCAATACAATATTGTATCTTTCTTCATTATTTTATAGTCCTAGTTAAATTCTCTCATCAATAATGTTTTTTAAATTATTTGGATTATTGCATTAATTATTATTGTGTTTAAGATGTTCTGTGTGTCCCTGATATCACTTTCCACCCTGTTAGTTTGTTGTAAATCTCCATTTAAGAAAACAACCATTTCCTAAAATGACACCACATTCAGGAAGTGTCATCATTTCTTTGGTGGGAAAACAATGGTCTAAATCTACATAAATATTAACACTCAGTTGTATCTATTTTTCATGATGTTAGTCTGTATGTCCCACTCATACATGTCTACCCTGTTAGGTTAAATAGAGAAAATTCACCAAATGTCAAAATGTTTGATAGAGAAGTTAAAATCCTGTTCAAGTGTCCACCATTGTGCTAGCTCAAACTTGCTCAGTCATACATGTCCTTTTTCTGATAGAATACTACAAAATATATTATAATTTTTTTCTCCAAAAGTTATGAGGTCCAAAAGGCACCACATTGTAGGAATGACCTGCCTAACACAATTTCCTAAAAGACAACAAAATAACCTAATTACATAATGACTAGAATTATTTATATAAAGTGGGCTAAACTTGCTTATTTATTTCATCTTTGGCTACCATTACAAGATAGCCTAGGTTACCATTACAAGACAGGTAGCTACTGTTTTATCTTGTTTCATTACTCAGGGTTGTACAGTACAGTTCTGAGGACGCTGAAAAGTTAGGTCAGGTACCGTATCAACAGAACTATTGTTGCCATGGGTGACGACACCGTCAGTGTTTTTTCCGAACATAATTTTTTTTAGAACACAATGAAACGTGCAATTGTGCTCGTTTCCTGGCACACTCTCCTTCACCGTGGCAAAACATTCAGGAGAACTTCAGTGCCCGTATAAGGGGGAACTCTGGGAAGGAATATACAGGTATCTGACAACATAAAGTATCTTAACAAGGAGCCACCATGAGCCAGAACAGCTTCAATACACCTTGGCATACATTCTAGAATAGTCTGGAACTCTATCAGAGGGATGCGACACCTTTCTTCCATGAGAAATTCCATCATTTGGTGTTTTGTTGATTGTGGTGTAAAACGCTGCCTCAGGCGTGGCTCCAGAGTCTCCTATAAGTGTTTCATTGGTTTGAGATCTGGCGACACACACCCTTTAAAGACCATATGCTCCTTTGAGACCCCTCTTTCAAAGTCACTGAGATCTCTTCTAGCCATTGTAGCCAAAATAATGGGCAACTGGACATTTTTATACATGACCCAAAGCATGATGGGATGTTTTAATGGCTTAATTAACTCAGGAACCACACCTGTGTGTATATACTTTGTGTCCCTCATTTACTCCAGTGTTTCCATTGTTTTGTAGGTTACCTGTATGTCAAAAGCAGTTGATGTGTCTTGACTTTAAAATATCTGTTGTACATTTAGCAAAGTAACAATTTCTATGTTGTTAAAGAAATGACTGATTCTTATTTTGTTCTCACACTTTAAGAGTTGTTACGGCGACCAGCACACAATGCTGTCCTCAGATGATGGTAGGTATGGAAACACAGAATAAACTGACACAAACTATATTATTTAATTTAAATCTACATTTAAGATGATACATTTACTAAGATATAAATTGTTGTCCCTTTACTGCTGGGATGAATAATACACATTTGTTTATGTAATTTTATTTTCAATAAATGCTGGTTTCACTCTCTCTCATTATTCCTTCACCAGTGCTGCCCCCTCCTGGTGACTTCCAGGTCCTGTTGCTGACATTAGATTCTGTGTCTCTGAGCTGGAGTTCTCCTCAGGGGCTGACAGGACCACAGACATTCAGAGTGACCTGGGGGTTTGACGGTGAAACAAGCTCAACAAGAGTGAAAGGTGGGCATCATCTTGAAATAAGCAGTCTCAAACCTGGTGAAAAGTACCAGTTCAACATGGCTACAGAGGGAGAAGATGGAAGACAAAGCAGATGGGTCTCAGCATCCCTATCCACAGGTACAGTAGGCTAACTTTTGTTTTTATTCAGACTACATCAGTCATTCATTACTAGAGACATTTTTGGACTCTGTCAAAAACAGCACATCCTCTATTCTAAACAAATCTTGGTTTTTGTTCCAGTGGTCCCACCCAGAGATTTAAAGATAGACCATTTGGGAGATACCTCATTCACTCTCCACTGGTCCAAGGCTGAAGGGATGGAGAAAGTCCCACAGCACTTCTTCATATCCAACTGCATCCCAGGAACAGACACCCTCACAGCCATTACTGACGACTGCCACAAAACTTTCTCAAACCTGCAACCTGGCACCGAGTACACTGTTAGTGTTACAACTGTGCTGAGCAATGGGGAACAGAGTGAATCTGTCTCTACAACAGTCTGCACTAGTAAGAGCTCTTCCCCCAATTACAGCTCATTATCTCTTTACCAGTAACTAGAGAGATTTTGTTACTTTACAAATAACATTTTTGTTTTGTTGTTAGTGATCTGTTTTTTTTGTGTGTGTTTTTCCCCCCATATCTAAAGCCTTGGCTTTATTCTACTTTTCCACCCTTAAGGCTATAAACATTTTATTAAATGTTTAAGTGATAAATATTTGTGAATATGAGGTGAACTAAAATGTTAAGGTAGAAATAGGGCTGTTGCGGCATATTGCATGTACAGTAACACACAGTTACATGACCTTTCAACATCATCAAATCAGAACCATGGACAGTGTAGTGACTTGACTTAGATAACAGTCCTCAGATTAATGTTAAACTAATCAATGAACTATGTTTCATTGTTACCCAATAAAATGAATCATGTAACACCTAACTCATTAGGATTTGGGGCACCACGAGAGCGGTTCTTTAAAGAGTTACCATCTCCCGAATTAAACTCTTAAAGGTCTTTACCTATCACATCTATAAACAGTCAACTTATGAATCATGACCTCGTATCATATCACCATTCGTAAACTCGTTGCATCTGCAAAAACCTGAGCCTTACTTATGTTTCAGAACTACGGAAATTGGTTTAATTATTTATTTAGATGCTAATTAAATGGGAACACAGGTGAAAACACACCCACTGTACAGGTTATTGACTGGAGACATAATGCGATGAAAACAGGTCCCTAGCGGAATTACAACTTTGATGCTCGTGAACAGTCATTACAACAGCCATATCATATGTGTCACTGTAATAGACTTTGCAGAGGTG
Organism: Salvelinus namaycush; assembly: GCF_016432855.1. Classification (NCBI taxonomy): domain Eukaryota; kingdom Metazoa; phylum Chordata; class Actinopteri; order Salmoniformes; family Salmonidae; genus Salvelinus; species Salvelinus namaycush. Next base: position 37,376 of record NW_024061207.1, on the reverse strand, counting down.
ATATGATGTTGAAATGTTGCTGAAATAGTAAAGGCAGCTCCTGTTTTCTTTGCGACTTCCGATAACTCTCCATGGTTCTAAATCAATAGTTGTTTAGTGATCCAAACATTTCTGAAACATTACTTTGGGGGGGGGGGGGTGCTTCCCCTGTGATTTTACCCACACACAGCTACTGAAATCGAAACAGATTTGACGTATTATACTGAACAAAAATATAAACGCAACAATTTAAATCATTTTACTGAGTTAAAGTTCATATAAGGAAATCTGTCAATTGAAATAAATTCATTAGGCCCTAATCTATGGATTTCACAAGACTGGGCAGGGGCCAGGCCCCCCCTTGGGAGCCAGGCCCACCCACTTGGGAGCCAGGCCCAGCCAATCAGAATGAGTTTTTCCCCACAAAAGGGCTTTATTACAGACAGAAATACTCCTCAGTTTCATCAGCTCTCCAGGTGGCTGGTCTCAGACAATCCCGCAGGTTAAGAAGACAGATGTGGAGGCACTGGGCTAACGTGGTTGCACGTGGTCTGTGATTGTGAGGCCGGTTGGAAGTACTGCAAAAATCTCTAAAACGATGTTGAAAGCGGCTTATGGTAGAAATATGAACATTCAATTATTTGTCAACATCTCTGGTAGACATTCCTGCAGTCAGTATGCTAATTTCACAATCCCTCAAAAGTCATCTGTGGCATTGTGTTGTGACAAAACTGCACATTTTATAGTGGCCCAATATTGCCCCCAGCACCTGTGTAATGATCATGCTGTTTAATGCCATGCCTGTCATGCTGTTTAATGCCACGCCTGTCAGGTGGCAAAGGAGAAATACTCACTGACAGGGATGTAAACAAATTTGAGAGAAATTAGCTTTTTGTACGAATGGAACATTTCTAGGATATTTTATTCCAACGAATGAAACATGGGACCAATGTTGCCTTTACATGTTGCTTTTATATTTTTGTTCAGTATTGTAAAGGCAAGATTAAATTGAGAATAGTCTGATGGGTGAAAATATGATCACTTGATGAGAGAACAGTGTGTGCAGTCTGAAGCTTTTTTGCTTGCATTCTGTCCCTATAGTCCTATCATGCAGCCCATATATGTTTTGATTTCTAAGACATTCTAAGGTTTCTATAGTTCACAACTAAAGTTGCCAAATAACTTTAAATCTAGCATATAGGACCTGTTTCAAATGATCACTTTTACACTCAACATAGCCACTTCATATGCGCACCGGCTCTGGATTGGGAAAAATATCCTCTCTATTTTATTCAGCTAAGTTCAATTATATTCTTCTTACTATAAATGTATATAATATAAAATAATCGCACAGGACTTAAGCATATCTTGTCTGCTAAATGAGCAAGCCTACAGTCTATGGCATGGCACATGGCCAGATAACATACAGTAGGTCAAATCTTCTGTTCTTCTGAAATACATTGTCTTCATATCATAATGTTTCTTTAGTCCTCCTAACATAAATCATTGATTATTGTGATGGTGTATATTCAATTATTTTGACTTTAAAAAAAAAGATATAGATATTGCAAAGCTATGCATCATATCCCAGGCGTTTATTTGCATATATCACTGGACACAACAGGCAATTATCAGAGCCAGGCTTCTATTTGAGCCAGGCGTCTATTTCCTTTATGTACACAGCTTTTGCTCATTTGCATAGTTTAATTCGAGGATTCACTTCCAGCATTGTAATACATGTATTTATTTCCTGTACTAAATGAGTTATCATTTACACGTCACATTTATTTGGTCTTAGTATGCCTCTATTTCGATTCTAAAAAATTACTTCCTTTGACAGAATAATTATTCTCATCTTTGACTGTGCATTTTCAGCAGTTCTTACTTGCACCACTAGAGGGCGATCAGCCGATTTCTTGGAGTCTACTCCCGAAGCTCTTCACTTTTTGTGCTTGCCAGTTAGCAGTTGGCAGCTGTTAGCAGCCAGTGGCTAGCAGTTTCTTACTGACTATAAACATGGATGATTTCCATAATGATTGCATAACCAGCTGACAAAATGTCATGACCTCCACATCCCTAGCTAGAACATCTTAAAATATTACAGCAATCTTAGTGAAACACCTAGCAGCCTAATCAAGATATGTTGTACTGTTGGGGAGGCTGAAAGAGGCCTAGTTCAGCTATTATCTGAGAGGAAGTTATGTATGTCTTTATCAAAAGCTTGAGGACTTTCTTTTTTTTACAAGTTTTACATTTTTCTGATTATACAATTTGTGAGAAATGTTAAGTGGAACATCTATTAAACATTTCATTACATTTGAGTGTACAAAACATTTTTCCCTCAGAAGAGCCTCAATACGTTGGGTCATAGACTCTACAATGTGTGGTAAGCGTACCACAGGGATGCTGGCCGAAGTTGACTGGCCAAATGTTTCCTACAGTTGGGTCAAGTTGGCTGGATGTCCTTTGGGTGGTGGAACATTCTTGATACACACTTGAAACTGTTGAGCGTGAAAAACTCAGCAGCATTGCAGTTCTTGACCCAAACTTATGCTCCTGGAACATACCCTGTTGAAAGGCACTTAAATATTTCTGTCTTGCCCATTCACCCTCTGAATGGCACACATAAAATACGTCTCAATTGTCTCAAGGCTTGAAAATCCTTTAACATGTCTCCTCCCCCTTCATCTACACGGATTGAAGTATATTTAACGAGTGACATCAAAAAGGATCATAGCTTTCATCTGGATTCACCTGGTCTGTCATAGAAAGTCTGTCATGGAAAGTGCAGGTATCCTTAATGTTTTGTACCCTCAGTGTATATCTGGACTTAAACTGTAACCCTGACAATAATGTATTGATTTTCCCTTAGTACTTCCTGCTCCAGAGCTGCTGAATGTTGACTCAGTGGACACCACATCAGCTGCTGTTAGCTGGAGCCAGCCACCAGGATTGGACCAAACCCAACATCATTACCAGATCTCTTACCGCTGTCCAGGGACAGAACTACACATCACTACCACATCTTCACCCAGCATCACTCTCTCTGACCTGAAACCTGCTACTGAATACTCAGTCACTGTCTGCACTGTGCTGGAAAATGGAAAGCAAAGTCAACTCGTGTTAACAACCTTCACCACAGGTAAGTACCCTACTTAAGCATTATTTCTGGTTATCAAAATGACTATATGTGAATTCCCCAGATCTCAAAATGCAGTTTGGTTGTGAAATTAGTAAAAGTTGTTTATGCAGTGCATTCTTAAAGTATTCAGACCACCTGACTTTTTCCACATTTTGTTGCATTCCAGCCTTATTCTAAAATGGATTTAATATATTTTGCTTGTCAATCTACAAACAATACCCCATAATGGCAAAGCAAAAAATGGTTGAGAATTTGTTGCAAATTTATTACAAATAAAAAACAAATACCTTATTTACATAGGTATTCAGACTATTTGCTATGAGACTTGAAATTGAGCTCAGGTGCATCCTATTTCCACTGGTCCTCCTTGATATGTTTCTACAACTTGATTGTAGTCCACCTGTGGTAAATTCAATTGATTGGACATGATTTGGAAAGGCACACACCTGTCTATATAAGGTCCCACAGTTGACAGTGTATGTCAGAGCAAAAACCAAGCCATTTGGTGGAAGGAATTGTCCATAGAGCTCGGAAACAGGATTGTGTCGAGGCACAGATCTGGGGAAGGGTACCAAAAAACGTCTGCAGCATTGAAGGTCCCCAAGAACACAGTGGCTTCCATCATTCTTAAATGGAATAAGTTTGGAACCACCAAGACTCTTCCTAGAGCTGGCCAAAACTGTGCAATCAGGGGAGAAGGGCCTTAGTCAGGTAGGTGACCGAGAAACCGATGGTCACTCTGACAGAACTCCAGAGTTCCTCTGTGGAGATGTTAGAACCTTCCAGAAGGACAACCAGCCCTGCATCACTCCACCAGTCAGGCCTTTATGTTAGATTGTCCAGACGGAAGCCGTTCCTCAGTAAAAGGCACATGAAAGCCCATTTGGAGTTTGCCAAGAGCCACCTAAAGGACTCTCAGACCATGAGAAACAAGAGTCTCTGGTCTGATGAAACCAAGATTGAACTGTTTGGCCTGAATGTGAATCGTCATGTCTGGATGAAACCTGGCACCATCCCTACGGTGAAGCATGTTGGTGGCAGCATCATGCTGTGGGGATGTTTTTCAGCGGCAGGGACTGGGAGACTAGTCATGATCGAGGAAGAGATTAACGGAGCAAAGTACAGAAAGATCCTTGATGAAAACCTGCTCCAGAGCGCTCAGGACCTCAGACTGGGTGGAAGGTTCACCTTCCAACAGGACAACGACCCTAAGCACACAGCCAAGACAACGCAGGAGTGGCTTCGGGACAAGACTGTGAATGTCCTTGAGTGGCCCAGCCAGAGCCCGAACTTGAACCCGATCGAACATCTCTGGAGAGACCTGATAATAGCTGTGCTTTGATGCCCCCCATCCAACCTGACAGGGCTTGAGAAGATCTAAAAAGAATGGGATTAACTTCCCAAATACAGGTGTGCCAAGCTTGTAGCGTCATACCCAAGAAGACTCGAGGCTGTAATCACTTCCAAAGCTGCTTCAACAAAGTACTGAGTAAAGGGTCTGAGTATTAATGTAAATGGGATGTTTCAGTAGTTTTTTTCATCAAATGTGCAATATAAAAAATAAAAAAATGTTTTGTCATTATGGAGTATTGTGTGTAGATTGACAAGGGGGGAAAAAATTATTTAAAACATTTTAGAAAAAGGCTGTAACGTCACAGAATGTGGAAAAGTTAAGGGGTCCGAATACTTTGCGAAAGCACTAATATCAGAGTTCACACTTTCACGCTTTTCACGCTTTCATGCTTTCGAATAGCCCCGACGATATGCAACTTTTCAGGGAAGTTAGAAACCAATATACACAGGCAGTTAGAAAAGAAAAGGCTAGCTTTTTCAAACAGAAATTTGCATCTTGTAGCACAAACTACAAAAAGTTCTGGGACACTGTGAAGTCCATGGAGAATAAGAGCACCTCCTCCCAGCTGCCCACTGCACTGAGGCTAGGAAACACTGTCACCACCGATAAATCTGAGATAATTGAGAATTTCAATAAGCATTTTTCTACGGCTGGCCATGCTTTCCACCTGGCTACCCCTACCCCGGTCAACAACTCTGCACCCCCCATAGCAATTGCCCAAGCCTCCCCAGCTTCTCCTTCACCCAAATCCAGATAGCTGATGTTCTGTAAGAGCTGCAAAATCTGGACCCCTACAAATCAGCTGGGCTAGACAATCTGGACCCTCTCTTTCTAAAATTATCCGCCGCAATTGTTGCAACCCCTATTACTAGCCTGTTCAACTCTCTTTTGTATCGTCTGAGATCCCCAAAGATTGGAAAGTTGCCGCGGTCATCCCCCTCTTCAAAAGCAGAGACACCCTAGACCCAAACTGTTACAGACCTATATCTATCCTACCCTGCCTCTCTAAGGTCTTCGAAAGCCAAGTTAACAAAGCATTTCGAATCCCACCGTACCTTCTCCGCTATGCAATCTGGTTTCCGAGCTGGTCATGGGTGCACCTCAGCCACGCTCAAGGTCCTAAACGACATCATAACCGCCATCGATAAAAGACAATACTGTGCTGCCGTATTCATCGACCTGGCCAAGGCTTTCGACTCTGTCAATCACCGCATTCTTATCGGCAGACTCAATAGCCTTGGCTTCTCAAATGACTGCCTCGCCTGGTTCACCAACTACTTCTCAGATAGAGTTCAGTGTGTCAAATCGGAGGGCCTGTTGTCCGGACCTCTGGCAGTCTCTATGGGGGTGCCACAGGGTTCAATTCTCGGGCCGACTCTCTTCTCTGTATACATCAATGATGTCGCTCTTGCTGCTGGTGATTCTCTGATCCACCTCTACGCAGACAACACCATTCTGCATACTTCTGTCCCTTCTTTGGAGACTGTGTAGACTAACCTCCAGACGAGCTTCAATGCCATACAACACTCCTTCCGTGACCTCCAACTGCTCTTAAATGCAAGTAAAACTAAATGCATGCTCTTCAACCGATCGCTGCCCGCACCTGCCCGCCCGTCTTGCATCACTACTCTGGATGGTTCTGACTTAGAATATGTGGATAACTACAAATACCTAGGTGTCTGGTTAGACTGTAAACTCTCCTTCCAGACTCATATTAAGCATCTCCAATCCAAAATTAAATCTAGAATCGGCTTCCTATTTCGCAAACAAAGCATCCTTCACTCATGCTGCCAAACATACCCTCGTAAAACTGACTATCCTACAGATCCTTGACTTCGGCGATGTCATTTACAAAATTGCCTCCAACACTACTCAGCACATTGGATGCGGTCTATCACAGTGCCATCCGTTTTGTCACCAAAGCCCCATATAGATGACCTGGACGAATATGAAGCGAGGGCCAGCCAACGAGAGCATACAGGTCGCAGTGGTGGGTAGTATAAGTCTTTGCTTGGTAAAGCCCCGCCTATCTCAGCTCACTGGTCACCATAGCAGCACCCACCCGTAGCACGTGTTCCAGCAGGTATATTTCACTGGTCACCCCCAAAGCCAATTCCTCCTTTGGCCGCCTTTCCTCCCAGTTCTCTGCTGCCAATGACTGGAACGAAGTGCAAAAGTCACTGAAGCTGGAGTCTCATATCTCCCTCTCTAACTTTAAACACCAGCTGTCAGAGCAGCTTACATATCATTGTACCTGTACATAGCCCATCTGTAAATAGCCCACCCAACTACCTCATCCCCATACTGTATTTATTTGTTTATCTTGCTCCTTTGTACCCCACTATCTCTACTTGCACATCCATCTTTTGCACATCTATCACTCCAGTGTTTAATTGCTAAATTGTAATTATTTCGCCACTATGGCCTATTTATTGCCTTAACTCCCTAATCTTACCTCATTTGCACACACTGTATATATACTTTTCTATTTTGTAATTGACTGTACGTTTGTTTATTCCATGTGTAACGCTGTGTTGTTCTTTGTGTCGCACTGCTTTGCTTTATTTTGGCCAGGTTGGCCAGTTGTAAATGAGAACTTGTTCTCAACTGGCCTACCTGGTTAAATAAAAAAAATAATTCCGTTCCTGTGAGTCATTATGTCATAGGAATTGATCTGCTTGCTTTAACGTTATCAGTAGTACAGTATTAAACACGTGTTATTGTGGAGAGGATTTATAAATTACACCATTCTTTTCATTTATATTAATTAATGAATATAGCAGAAACTCTTCATTTTTTTTACATTACATATCTGACCTCTGTTCTGACTTCTGCTTTTGCTTCTTTTATCAAAAGGAATTGCAAGCTTATTTTTCAAGTACTATTCTACTTTTCCTTCTGTAGTTTCTAGAGATAAACAATAGCCCTGACAAAAGTTTATTTCCCCTTAGTACCCACTGCTCCTGTCCAGCTGACTGTTGACACCACATCAGCTGCTGTTAGCTGGAACCAGCCACCAGGATTGGACCAAACCCAACATCATTACCAGATCTCCTACCACTGTCCAGGGACAGAACCCCACTACACTACCACGTCTTCACACAGCATCACTCTCTCTGACCTGCAATGTGGTACTCAGTACTCTGTCACTGTCTGCACTGTGCTGGAAAATGGAAAGCAAAGTCAACTGGTGTCAACAACCCTCACCACAGGTAAGGAAGTACCCTACTTAAGTATTCTGTCTGGTGTCAAATTTTGACTAGTTATCAAAAAGACAAATGTAAATGAACAAATCATAATTATGTGTCTGTTTTATGTTCCCAGAAGACAAATACAGTCATCACTCCCAGAAAAGGGAACTAACAAAGATAATCACTTAAACAACCAAACACAGAAAGGGTTTCAAAAGGGGTTCTGAACGACACCAAGGGGTGCACACTGAAAGATGGCAAAGCCACTAGTAAGGGGTTCGAAAAGCCACCCACCATGGATGCCCACTAAGGTTTGTCTCAGATAAGCAAACACCAACTCAGGATCTGGAGTAAAAAGGATATGGAGCTAAATAAACAGGAGTTTGTCTATATGCCGTGGCCACCCTAACATGAGGTGTAGGTCTCCATACATCTCCATCTGATGAACTGAACCAGCAGCTCTTAAATACCAGCAGGGCCATATTTTGGCCACAAGATGGCAGCGGTGTATTTTAAACGTTTTGTGCTGATCCAATGAACCATTGCATTTCTGTTAAAAAAATTGTATCAAGACTGCCCAAATGTGCCTCATTTGTTTATTAATAAGTTTTCATGTTCAAAATTATGCACTCCTCAAACAATAGCATGGTATTCTTTCACTGTAATAGCTGCTGTAATTTGGACAGTGCAGTTAGATTAACAATAATTTAAGCTTGCTGCCAATATCAGATATGTCTACGTCCTGGGAAATTTTCTTGTGACTTACAACCTCATGCTAATCGCATTGGCCTATGTTAGCTCAACCGTCCCATGGAAGGGACACCGATCCCAAAGAAGTTTTAAATACCAGCAGGACCAGCAGCTCTTAAATACCAGCAGGACCAGCAGCTCTTAAATACCAGCAGGGCCAGCAGCTCTTAAATACCAGCAGGACCAGCAGCTCTTAAATACCAGCAGGGCCAGCGGCTCTTAAATACCAGCAGGGCCAGCGGCTCTTAAATACCATCAGGGCCAGCAGCTCTTAAATACCAGCAGGGCCAGCGGCTCTTAAATACCATCAGGGCCAGCGGCTCTTAAATGCCAGCAGGGCCAGCAGCTCTTAAATACCATCAGGGCCAGCGGCTCTTAAATACCAGCAGGGCCAGCAGCTCTTAAATACCATCGGGGCCAGCGGCTCTTAAATACCAGCAGGGCCAGCGGCTCTTAAATACCAGCAGGGCCAGCGGCTCTTAAATACCATCGGGGCCAGCAGCTCTTAAATACCAGCAGGGCCAGCGGCTCTTAAATGCCAGCAGGGCCAGCAGCTCTTAAATACCATCGGGGCCAGCAGCTCTTAAATACCAGCAGGGCCAGCAGCTCTTAAATACCAGCAGGGCCAGCAGCTCTTAAATACCAGCAGGGCCAGCAGCTCTTAAATACCAGCAGGGCCAGCGGCTCTTAAATGCCAGCAGGGCCAGCGGCTCTTAAATGCCAGCAGGGCCAGCGGCTCTTAAATAGCAGCAGGGCCAGCGGCTCTTAAATACCATCAGGGCCAGCGGCTCTTAAATACCAGCAGGGCCAGTGGCTCTTAAATACCAGCAGGGCCAGCAGCTCTTAAATAGCAGCAGGGCCAGCGGCTCTTAAATAGCAGCAGGACCAGCGGCTCTTAAATAGCAGCAGGGCCAGCGGCTCTTAAATACCAGCAGGGCCAGCGGCTCTTAAATACCAGCAGGGCCAGCGGCTCTTAAATACCATCAGGGCCAGCACAGCTGTAACAAATACTGACTAACAAGGTGACTCCAATCAGAGCGCCCAGCCTAGTCAACCTCTAAATGGACAGAGAAACTGAAACTCGTAACAAAACCGAAACCCGTAACAGTCAGCATGGGATGTAAAGGTCCAGTATCTTCCCTGATGATAAATATATGATGGTGAATTCCCCAGATCTCATCATGCAGTTTGGTGCTGAAATCATTAAACGTTGTTTATAATACAGTGTCTGAGTTCAGGATTTCTTCCATTTCTGTGAGTCATTATGTCAAGGAGTTGATCTTCCTCTGCTTGTTTTAACTTTATCAGTAGTACATTATTAAAACACTATTTATTGTGGAGGGATCTAATATTACAACATTCTTTTCATTTATATTTATTCTTGGTGTGGCGGCAACAATCTTTCAGCAGGACAACACCGTTACTAAATGAATATAGCAGACACCCTTCATTTGTGTTACTTTACAAATCCTACTAAATGAATATAGCAGAAACCCTTCATTTGTGTTACTTTACAAATCCTACTAAATGAATATAGCAGACACCCTTCATTTGTGTTACTTTACAAATCCTACTAAATGAATATAGCAGACACCCTTCATTTGTGTTACTTTACAAATCCTACTAAATGAATATAGCAGAAACCCTTCATTTGTGTTACTTTACAAATCCTACTAAATGAATATAGCAGAAACCCTTCATTTGTGTTACTTTACAAATCCTACTAAATGAATATAGCAGACACCCTTCATTTGTGTTACTTTACAAATCCTACTAAATGAATATAGCAGAAACCCTTCATTTGTGTTACTTTACAAATCCTACTAAATGAATATAGCAGACACCCTTCATTTGTGTTACTTTACAAATCATACTAAATGAATATAGCAGAAACCCTTCATTTGTGTTACTTTACAAATCCTACTAAATGAATATAGCAGACACCCTTCATTTGTGTTACTTTACAAATCCTACTAAATGAATATAGCAGACACCCTTCATTTGTGTTACTTTACAAATCCTACTAAATGAATATAGCAGACACCCTTCATTTGTGTTACTTTACAAATCCTACTAAATGAATATAGCAGACACCCTTCATTTGTGTTACTTTACAAATCCTACTAAATGAATATAGCAGAAACCCTTCATTTGTGTTACTTTACAAATCATACTAAATGAATATAGTAGACACCCTTCATTTGTGTTACTTTACAAATCCTACTAAATGAATATAGCAGACACCCTTCATTTGTGTTACTTTACAAATCCTACTAAATGAATATAGCAGACACCCTTCATTTGTGTTACTTTACAAATCCTACTAAATGAATATAGCAGACACCCTTCATTTGTGTTACTTTACAAATCCTACTAAATGAATATAGCAGAAACCCTTCATTTGTGTTACTTTACAAATCCTACTAAATGAATATAGCAGAAACCCTTCATTTGTGTTACTTTACAAATCCTACTAAATGAATATAGCAGAAACCCTTCATTTGTGTTACTTTACAAATCCTACTAAATGAATATAGCAGAAACCCTTCATTTGTGTTACTTTACAAATCCTACTAAATGAATATAGCAGACACCCTTCATTTGTGTTACTTTACAAATCCTACTAAATGAATATAGCAGACACCCTTCATTTGTGTTACTTTACAAATCCTACTAAATGAATATAGCAGACACCCTTCATTTGTGTTACTTTACAAATCCTACTAAATGAATATAGCAGACACCCTTCATTTGTGTTACTTTACAAATCCTACTAAATGAATATAGCAGACACCCTTCATTTGTGTTACTTTACAAATCCTACTGCTGTTGTGACATCTGTTTTTAGCTTATTTCTTCCCAGATCTAAAGGAATTGCAAGCAGCCTGTTCTACTTTGTCTACTGTTCTACTTTGTCTACTGCAGTTTATTTCTGGAGTTAAACTGTAACATTAACAATAATGTGTTTCCTCTTAGTACTTCCTGCTCCAGACCAGCTGACTGTTGACTCAGTGGACACCACATCAGCTGCTGTTAGCTGGAACCAGCCACCAGGATTGGACCAAACCCAACATCATTACCAGATCTCCTACCACTGTCCAGGGACAGAACCACACATCACTACCATGTCTTCACACAGCATCACTCTCTCTGACCTGCAAGGTGGTACTCAGTACTCTGTCACTGTCTGCACTATGCTGGAAGATGGAAGGCAAAGTCAACTGGTGTCAACAACCCTCACCACAGGTAAGGAATTACCCTACTTAAGTATTAGTTAGTGTCAAAGTTAATTACATTTTAACTAGTTATCAAAATGACTGAAGTAATCATAATGGATGTGTCAGCATGAGATGTAAAGGTACATTATCTTTGACTACTATTCTACTTTTCCTCCTGTTAAAGAGGATAGAAATCCTCATTTCATGATTTTCAATTTGAGCGTAATCATTTCTATATAGTCTATACTTTCTCACTCTGAACTTCTAACGCCAGTGGGATGGGTGTGACTTCTTGACAATGATCACAATGGCTCCAACGTACAACGCCCCTGGAGGAATTAGGATGAAGTGCCTTGTTTTTTGACATCCACTTTTGACATCCACTAGTTGTCAACAGTCTTTATTCAAGGTTTCGGGCTTGTTTCTTCACCAAAACTCAAAATTGTTGCTCGTTTTTGAAGAGACCACCGGAACAATATCAGTCTTTCGCGCGCAAGGAAAAGGGGACGCACTTACTAATTTTACTTTCCTATTGAACATACTAATTTCGGTATGAAATATTATAGTTTATTTACATGTTAGAGTACCTGAGGATTAAACAGAAACGTCGTTTTACTTGTTTGGACGAAGTTTAGCGGTAGCTTTTTGGATTCCTTTGTCTGCATGTTGAACGAGTGGATTACTGAAATCGATGGCGCCAACTAAACTGACTTTTTGGGATATGAAGAAGGATTTTATCTAACAAAACGACCATTCATGTTGTAGCTGGGACCCTTGGGATTGCTAACAGAGGAAGATTTTCAAAAGGAAGTGATTTGTTTAATCGCTATTTGTGATTTTGTGAAGCCTGTGCTTGTTGAAAAATATGTTGATGTGGTGCGCCGTCCTCAGACAATCGCATGGTATGCTTTCGCTGTACAGCCTATTGTAAATCGGACAACACAGTTAGATTAACATGAATTTAAGCTTTTAAATGATATAAGATATTTGTATGTTCATGAATGTTTAATATTACGATTATTTATTTGAATTGCGCGCCCTCCAATTTCACTGGATGTTGTCGACTAGCCTTAAGAAGTTTTAATATTGAGTCTACCAGCCTCTACCTTACTCCTACCTACCTACAGTGCCCTCTGTTAATATTGAGGCTACCTGCCTCTACCTTACCTCACCTACAGTGCCCTCTGTAGTTATTGGGACAGTGAAGCATGTCTTCTTCTTATGACTTGTCGTGTCTTTACTATCATTAAATGAAGACTTTTAGTTTTTATCAAAGATTCTCTGTAATTAGTATTACGCGATTAAACTGATTAATCATGTAACTGTAATTAACTAGAAAGTCGGGGCACCAAGGAAAATATTCAGATTACAAAGTTATAATTTCCTAATATAACTTTTCAGATATTTTATATCTGATCAATTAGTCTTCGAATTATTATCCTGTTGACCTGACCGTTAGCTTTAATTTGAGGGTATTTTCATCCATATCGGGTTAACCAATAAATTAACAGCATGTGTAATAAACATTTTGTATTCTCAGACTAAAATCTACATTTTCACATTTTCTTTAGAGGAAACTCAAATTAACTTTGAGCGCTTTAAAAATTATTTTCACATTGCAAACAGTAACAAATATTTTTCATGCCATGAGAGGTAGCGGATCCAGCCAGATAGGTTCTGGAATGCATCAGTCCAAACTGAGAGGTGCCGGATCCTGTTCCCGCAGGATCCAGCTCAAATGAAACACGGATGATACAGTAAAACACGTTAACACATTACCAAAGATCTGACTTTAATAACTTGTTATTCAGTACATTTTCAGTGGTGGAGGAGACCCTCCAGAGTTGCTGCAGTGTGTGTTCTACTGGCTGTCATCATAGGCCTGTTGGATTCCTGTAAGTGAACATAGTTTTTTATTAAACATTTGTAGTCAATGTTGTGACAGTTACACATTGACTTTTCCCTTTTACAGATGCAACTTCAGAGAGAGACCAGCTACAGGCCAGTTACAACACCCTGACTAAAGAGAGAGACCAGTTACAGAATAGTCTAAATACCAGGACCACCGAGAGAGACCAGCTACAGAATAGTCTAAATACCAGGACCACTGAGAGAGACCAGCTACAGAATAGTCTAAATACCAGGACCACAGAGAGAGACCAGCTACAGAATAGTCTAAATACCAGGACCACCGAGCGAGACCAGCTACAGAATAGTCTAAATACCAGGACTACAGAGAGAGACCAGCTACAAAATAGTCTAAATACCAGGACCACAGAGAGAGACCAGCTACAGAATAGTCTAAATACCAGGACCACTGAAGTAGACAAGTTGATGAAGAGTCTGAACACTACAACTATGGAGCGTGACCAGCTACAGAAGGAGATAGAACGACTGAACAAAGGTAAGGACAGCCCCCCCACAGTTTTGGTAGTTGACCTGTTATCTCACACATAAACATATTCAAGAAGTATTATCAGCGCTAGCCATGGCCATTAGGACCAGAAACAAATGACAGGAACTGTGTTTTGCCTTAGCTCTCAACACTTGACACAGGAGATCAGAGGTCATCAGAACTACCTACCTACAACTCCCTCAGATTTTGTTTTATCAGTCAAGGAAGTTTGATATATAATGTAGTTCTACATATTTTATCATTCACTGTGGCATCGTTTAGAATTCACCAGTGACCTTGTGGTTAGTGTCCGCCTTGAGATTGGAAGTTTGATCCCCCACAGAGTCATATGAAAGGCTGTACAATGTTACCTGATGAGTGTCTGCTTGGTACTCAGCATTAAGGAGATAAAGTGGAGGTAAGGTCCTACGATAAACTAGTGTCCAGCGGGTGTACTTACATTTTAATTTTATTTAAACAGGATCAACTGAGACCAAGGTCTCATTTGCAGTAGAGCCCTGTTTTCAATACAAAGAAATAAACATATACAGTGGCAAGGAAAAGTGTGAATTGGTCATTAAATGTGAACTGGTCTTCATCTAGGTCACAACAATAGACAAACACAGTATGCTTAAACTTTTAACAAACAATTATTTTCATGTCTTTATTGAACACACCGTGTAAACATTCACAGTGCAGGGTGGAAAAAGTATGTGAACCCTTGGATTTAATAGCTGGTTGACCCTCCTTTGGCAGCAATAACCTCAACCAAACGTTTTCTGTAGTTGCGGATCAGACCTGCAAAACGGTCAGGAGGCGTTTTGGACCATTCTTCTTTACAAAACTGTTTTAGTTCAGCAATATTCATGGGATGTCTGGTGTGAAGCTCTCTCTCTCTCTCTCTCTCTCGAGGTCATGCCACAGTATCTCAATCGGGTTGAGGTCAGGACTCTGACTGGGCCACTCCAGAAAGCGTATTTTCTTCTGTTGAAGCCATTCCGTTGTTGATTTACTTATGTGTTTTGGGTCGTTGTCTTGTTGCATCACCCAACTTCTGTTGAGCTTCAATTGGCGGACAGATAGCCTTACGTTCTTCTGCAAAATGTTGATAAACTTGGGAATTAATTTTTCCGTTGATGATAGCATGCTGTCCAGGCCCTGAGGCGACAAAGCAGCCCCAAACCATGATGTTCCCTCCACCATACTTTAAAGTTGGGATGAGGTTTTGATGTTGGTGTGCTGTGCCTTTTTTTCTCCACACATAGTGTTGTGTGTTCTTTCCAAACAACTCAACTTTAGTTTAATCTGTCCACAGAATATTTTGCCAGTCGCGCTGTGGAACATCCAGGTGCTCTTTTGCAAACTTCCAACGTGCAGCAATGTTTTTTTTGGACAGCAGTGGCTTCTTCCGTGGTGTCCTCCCAAGAACACCATTCTTGTTTAGTGTTTTATGTATCGTAGACTCGTCAGAGATGTTAGCATGTTCCACAGATTTCTGTAAGTCATTAGCTGAAACTCTAGGATTCTTCTGAACATCATTGAGCATTTTGCTCTGTGCTCTTGCAGTCATCTTTGCAGGATGGCCACTCCTAGGGAGAGTTGCAACAGTGCTGAACTTTCTCCATTTATAGACAATTTGTCTTACCGTGGACTGATGAACATTGAGGCTTTTAGAGATACTTATGTAACCCTTTCCAGCTTTATGCAAGTCAACAATTCTTAATCTTAGGTCTTCTGAGATGTCTTTTGTTCAAGGCATGGTTCCCATAAGGCAAATCTTCTTGTGAATGGCAAACTCAAATTTTGTGAGTGTTTTTTATAGGGCAGGGCAGCTCTAACCAATAGCTCCTATCTCGTCTCATTGATTGGACTCCAGGTTAGCTGACTCCTGAATCCAATTAGCTTTTTGAGAAGTCATTAGCTCAGGCTTAGTTTAAGCAGACTGTGTTTGTCTATTGTTGTGACTTAGATGAAGATTAGATCAAATTTGATGACCAATTTATGTAGAAATCCAGGTAATTCCAAAAGGTTCACATACTTTTTCTTGCCACTGTATGCACAACTACACAGACACAATACATATACACCTTAAGAAAAACAATCACAGTTAACATTTAAAAGATCAGAAATCTATTTTTGGAATTTCCCAAGAGGCACCAGAACATCAATTCTAAGAGTTTTTTTGTAAATTGTTCCACATGCAGTTGAAGTATGAAGTTTACATACACCTTTGCCAAATACATTTAAACTCAGGTTTCGTAAAAATTCCCTGTCTTAGGTCAGTTAGGATCACCACTTTATTTTAAGAAAGTGAATTGTCAGAATAATAGTAGAGAGAATGGTTTATTTCAGCTTTTATTTATTTCATCACAATCCCAGTGGGTCAGAAGTTAACATACACTCAATTAGTATTTGGTAGCATTGCCTTGAAATTGTTTAACTTGGGTCAAACATTTCAGGTAGCCTTCCGCAAGCTTTCCACAATAAGTTGGGGGAATTTTGACCCATTCCTCCTGACAGAGCTGGTGTAACTGAGTCAGGTTTGTAGGCCTCCTTGCTCGCACACGCTTTTTCAGTTCTGCCCACAAATGTTCTATAGGGTTGAGGTCAGGGCTTTGTGATGGCCACTCCAATACCTTGACTGTGTTGTCCTTAAGCCATTTTGCCACAACTTTGGAAGTATGTTTGGGGTCATTGACCATTTGGAAGACCCATTTGCGGCCAAGCTTTAACTTCCTGAATGATGTCTTGAGATGTTGCTTCAATAAATCCACATAATTTTCCTTCCTCATGCCATAATTTTCCTTCCTCATGCCATCTTTGCCATCTATTTTGTGAAGTGCACCAGTCGCTCCTGCAGCAAAGCACCCCCACAACATGATGCTGCCACCCCCGTGCTTCATGGTTGGGATGGTGTTCTTCGGCTTGCAAGCCGTCCCCTTTTTCCTCCAAACATAACGATGACCATTATGGCCAAACAGTTCTATTTTTGTTTCAGCAGACCAAAAAGTACAATATTTGTCCCCATGTGCAGTTGCAAACCGTAGTCTGACTTTTTTATGGAGGTTTTGGAGCAGTGGCTTCTTACTTGCTGAGCGGCCTTTCAGGTTATGTCGATATAGGACTCGTTTCACTGTGGAAATAGATACTTTTGTACCTGTTTCCTCCAGCATCTTCACAGGGCCCTTTGCTGTTGTTCTGGGATTGATTTGCACTTTTCGCACCAAAGTACGTTGATCTCTAGGAGACAGAACGCGTCTCCCTCCTGAGCGGTATGACGGCCGCGTGGTCCTGTGGTGTTTTTACTTGCGTACTATTGTTTGTACAGATAAACGTGGTACCCTCAGGCGTTTGGAAATTGCTCCCTAGGATGAACCAGAGTTGTGGAGGTTTACAATTTTTTTCCTGAGGTCTTGGCTGATTTCTTTTGATTTTCCCATGATGTCAATCAAAGAGGCACTGAGTTTGAAGGTAGGCCTTGAAATACACCCACAGGTACAAGCTGTTTAAAGTCACAGTCAACTTGGTGTTTGTAAACTTGTGACCCACTGGAATTGTGATGCAGTGAAATAATTTGTCTGTTAACAGTTGTTGGAAAAATTACTTGTGTCATGCACAAAGTAGATGTCCTAACCGACTTGCCAAAACTATAGTTTGTTAACAATAAATTTGTGTAGTGGTTGAAAAATGAGTTTTAACCAAACTAAGTGTATGTAAACTTCCAACTTCAACTGTATAAGTTGCATCATAACTGAAAGGGCATGTTCTGATCTGTGTAGAAACTGTGGGGATCTGAAGTGTAATGTAATACATTGACCCAGTTTTATAATTAGTAATTCTAGAAGAGACTAGAGATGTCAGATACATTGGAAGTTATTACTTGTACATCAAGCTGCCTCTACAGAAACAGGAGCAGGAGCCTATGAGCTGTTCTGGCCTCTCATAAGACAAGGCTCATGCAAAGCTACTTACTTATTGAATGTGGGAATAAATAATGGTTGCAAAGTTATGTTTAACTTGAAAATGTCACTGAACAAAAATATAAACGCAACATGTAAAGTGTTGGTCCCATGTTTCATGAGCTGAAATAAAGTATATCAGAAATGTTCCATATGCACAAACAGCTCAAATGTTGTGCACAAATTTGTTTACGTCTCTGTTAGTGAGCTTATCTCTTTTGCCAAGATAATCCATCCACCTGACAGGTGTGGCATATCGAGAAGCTGATTAAACAGCATGATAATTACACAGGTGCACCTTATGCCGGGGACAGTAAGAGGCCACTCTAAAGTGTGCAGTTTGGTCCACAACACAATGCTATCTATGTCTCAAGTTTTGAGGAAGCATGCACTTTGCATGGTGACTCCCAAGAATGTCGACCCGACCTGTTGTCAGAGATTTTTATGTTAATTTCTCTACATTAAGCCTCCTCCAACGTCGTTTTAGAGAATTTGGCAGTACGTCCGACCGGCCTCACAACTGCAGACAACGTGTAACCTCGCCAGATCAGGACCTCCACATCTGACTCCTTCACCTGCCACCCGGACAACTGATGAAACTGTGGGTTTGCACAACCGATGAATTTCTGCACAAACTGTCAGAAATCGTCTCAGGGAAGCTCATCTGCATGTAGCAAGGATCTGTACACATTTCATGGAAGATGAAAATGTCCCAGTTCTTCCATGTCCTGAACTCACCAGACATGTCACCCATTGAGCATGTCTGTGATGCTCTGGATTGACGTGTACAACAGTGTGTTCCAGTTCCCGCCAATATCCAGCAACTTTGCACAGCCATTGAAGTGGAGTGGGACAACATTCCACAGGTCAAAATCAACAGCCTGATCAACTCTATGTGAAGGAGACAAATGGTGGTTTTCTGATCCACACCCCTACCTTTTATTTAAGATATCTGTGACCAACAGATGCATATCTGTATTCCCAGTCATGTGAAATCCATACATTAGGGCCTAAAAAATGTATTTCAATGGACTGATTTCCTTATATGAACTGTAACTCAGTAAAATCTTTGAAATGGTTGCATGTTGCGTTTATAATTTTGTTCAGTGTAAAAGCTGTAGACAAACAGGCAATTCACACAAACGATTGCTGTGGGAAATCACCAGAACAGTATAATTCTGGTGAAGAATCTCAATCAGCTCATTGGAAGGGTTCATTAGCTTTATCTGTGTCATGCTCTTTTTATTTTTCATAACATTTGAGTGTCAAATATGGTAAATGTCAAACTTCTAGCGTCTTGTCCTGAAGGATGGAGAAAGTTTGGCTCCAGCTTTTACTACCTCTCTACTGAGAAGAAAACCTGGGAGAACAGTAGACAGGACTGTCTGGAGAGAGGAGCAGACCTGGTAATCATTAACAGTGAAGAGGAGCAGGTGAGAGACAGACATGTATCTAGCACTGCATCTCACTAGACACTCTGGTTCGATTCCAGGCTGTATCACAACCAGCCATGATTGGGAGTCCCATAGGGCGGCGCACAATTGGCCCAGCGTCGTCTGGGTTTGGCCAGTGTAGGCTATCATTGTAAATAACAATTTGTTCTCAGCTGATTTGCCTGGTTGAATAAAAAATACATGAGTTAAACTGTACCAATGCTTTTTCTGTTCCTCAACAGACATTTATCAATGGGTTTGAGTCAGTCAAGTGGGTCTGGATTGGTCTGACTGACTCTGTTACTGAGGGAACCTGGAAATGGGTGGACGGCACCCCACTGACCACCCCAAGGTAAGAGACTACTGCTCTATAATAACACTGACCACCCCAAGGTAAGAGACTACTGCTCTAATAACACTGACCACCCCAAGGTAAGAGACTACTGCTCTAATAACACTGACCACCCCAAGGTAAGAGACTACTGCTCTAATAACACTGACCACCCCAAGGTAAGAGACTACTGCTCTATAATAACACTGGCCACCCCAAGGTAAGAGACTACTGATCTAAAATAACACTGACCACCCCAAGGTAAGACACTACTGCTCTATAATAACATTGATCACCCCAAGATAAGAGACTACTGCTCTAATAACACTGACCACCCCAAGGTAAGAGTCTACTGCTCTATAATAACACTGACCACCCCAAGGTAAGAGACTACTGCTCTATAATAACACTGACCACCCCAAGGTAAGAGACTACTGCTCTATAATAACACTGACCACCCCAAGGTAAGAGACTACTGCTCTATATTAACACTGACCACCCCAAGGTAAGAGACTACTGCTCTATAATAACACTGACCACCCCAAGGTAAGAGACTACTGCTCTATAATAACACTGACCACCCCAAGGTAAGAGAATACTGATCTATAATAACACTGACCACCCCAAGGTAAGAGAATACTGATCTATAATAACACTGACCACCCCAAGGTAAGAGACTACTGCTCTATAATAACACTGACCACCCCAAGGTAAGAGACTACTGCTCTATAATAACACTGACCACCCCAAGGTAAGAGACTACTGCTCTAATACCACTGACCACCCCAAGGTAAGAGACTACTGTTCTATAATAACACTGACCACAGTGGAAGGAGTAGGACTGATTATCTGTTGTTCATACTCTAGGTTCTGAGAGAGTGGTCAGTCTAACTCTGTGTTGTTCATACTCTAGGTTCTGAGAGAGAGGTCAGTCTAACTCTGTTGTTCATACTTCTGAGAGAGTGGTCAGTCTAACTCTGTGTTGTTCATACTCTAGGTTCTGAGAGAGTGGTCAGTCTAACTCTGTGTTGTTCATACTCTAGGTTCTGAGAGAGTGGTCAGTCTACCTCTGTGTTGTTCATACTCTAGGTTCTGAGAGAGTGGTCAGTCTAACTCTGTGTTGTTCATACTCTAGGTTCTGAGAGAGTGGTCAGTCTAACTATGTGTTGTTCATACTCTAGGTTCTGAGAGAGTGGTCAGTCTAACTCTGTGTTGTTCATACTCTAGGTTCTGAGAGAGAGGTCAGTCTACCTCTGTGTTGTTCATACTCTAGGTTCTGAGAGAGAGGTCAGTCTACCTCTGTGTTGTTCATACTCTAGGTTCTGAGAGAGAGGTCAGTCTAACTGTTGTTTCTACTGCAGGTATTGGTGGAGTGGAGAGCCTGATGGTGGTACAGACCAGAACTGTGTGGAAATCTATTACATATCGTCAGGCCAAGGAGTATGGAGGGATTTTGATTGTTCCTTTTCACAAGAATGGATCTGTGAGAAATAGGCTTCTCATAGGTACTTACTCTGCACTGCTGATTAATGAACTCTCTACTGTATGTTAATGATGGTCTGAAGACTGGTGGGATTTGATAGAATGAAACTCTGAACTACAGCTAGGAGCGAAACACATACAAACACATTCACACACACGAAGATAGCGATCTGAACCAGAGTCTCCCGCAGGAGTAACCAACGTCTTAATTAGACAAAGAGGAAATTCCCTTTTGGGCCGAGAGCGGACACTGATTTTGACATTTTAGGCGGGGCTACCTCATGACATGACTATGAGCAACCAATCATGACGGACTCATGTCCGCTACACAAGCTTTCACACAATGTATTCATTTGTCAAACAATGATGTGTAGAATAGGGGTGTAATATCATTCAATAGCCGCTGTCAATCAATTACTGTTGTTTTACACTTCAAATACATTTAAATTGACTATATGTTTATCAGATATACAGCATGTTTGCTTCTTGTGCTTTTATCATTCTGAACATAAACAATGTGTACTTCCTGCTAATTCAATAAATCATTCAACCGATATTAAAGATATTTCCTGTCTATAACATTATTGTTCTCTACTATGTTTTATCTAACATGGAATCGAAAAGGACAAGACACCTCTCTGCCACTTTAGGATAGAGAGTGAATGTTACTTTTTACATTTGAACTTATCTTGTTAACTTACTGTTAACGGTGACAACACCAGGATGAAGGGTTGGATCATAAATAACCATCAGTTATCAAAACAGTATGGTTTTGTTACTAAACTAACAAATGGGACCAATCATTGACTACAGTAGGGCAGGTGGCAATGACCTCCAGTTATGAGAGACAGCCGTAGGCAGGGTTTTGTGTGTGATTGACAGAATGCATGAGATTCCTCTAAAAGCGTATAAATCAGAGGCTGCTGAGGGGAGGACGGTGTCATGACGTTGCCCTCTTTGGGTACAACAAGCCCCATCTCCCTCTCCCTGCCTCCTACACACAGGCTGCTGTGGTCAGAGAGGTTGTAAATTCCTGGAGGAGATAATCTCCTCATGGCCACAGTATAGAGACAGAGTGAATTTTCATAGAGAACAAAGGAATTTATTCCACCTCACAGAACTTGAGGTCCGAACAACATTTATGTTCCAGAGAAGGTATAAAAGATCGGTGAAGAATCCAGCTACGAACTGGTCCGTTTGTTACAGCTTGGTGAAACTCATGGGAGATAATAGGACCACATTACCATAACGCTGTTTATATAATAGCCTCAGATATGAGGTCTACATCTAATTGTTGTATAAGATGAATGAGTGAGGATGATACTGTTTGTAAAATTGTGATGTGGTTTTGGACTGTTTAATGAAGGAAACTCCAATTCCCTTTTGAGTTGAACTAAATCAGAGTACCGCCCATGAGCCCAGTTAGGGTCGGGCATCCTGGGAAAGGCCCTTTTCTGCAACTCCCGAGTAAAACCCCAACTTTGACAATTTCTCAACAGACCATGTTTTCTCTCAATCACGAGAGGACAAAGGTTGCAGACCAGCTTACCTCGATAAAGAGAGGGCCAAGGTTTGAGACGATTGCTGAATCTTTTAACCATACCACGTGGCTAAACTCTTAGACTATCGATACCGACAGCATAAGAACAAGTCTTTGATATTCATTACTAGTCCGCAGCTAGGAATTCGGTATCATTGAACGCGAGGATCGAAGACCGCCGAAACATCTATAACGAAATGAATGAATGAATGTCACTCTGAACTATCCATTCTAACCACGACAGAAAGAGAGAGGACGGAAACTCTCCAACAGAAACGAACCTTTCAGCAGAGATCCCGACGACACACTGAGCGTAAATATATATATTGATTGCAGTTGTTCCCGAATGAGTGAGTGTTCATGTGCAAAGGATTAGCATGTCAATTGTTATAATTATGAACTCTGTAGTGACTTCTTAGTCACTACAGAGTGGTTCGAGCAGATAACCAACAATTTACGACGTTTGGAATGAGACTAACGTGAGGTAAAATAAATAAATAATTAATTTGAATACTAATTGATCAGATATAAAATATCTGAAAAGTTATATTAGGAAAATTATAACTTTGTAATCTGAATATTTTCCTTGGTGCCCCGACTTCCTAGTTAATTACAGTCACATGATTAATCAGTTTAATCTGTAATACTAATTACAGAGATTCTTTGATAAAAACTAAGTCTTCAATTTAATGATAGTAAAGACAAGACAACGGCTTGTAATAATGTCTGGAACAGAGCAAATAGAATGGGATCAAACACATAAAAACCATGCCTGTGATGTATTTGATACCATTCCACTAATTCTGCACCAGCCATTACAAGCCCGTCCTCCACACTTAAGGTTCCACCTATAAACATCCATTCCGTGTGACTATGTATGACTGGCCTAGAAGAGCTACGGCCTGTGCTAATTCAACAACACAACACTAACCCCATACACTAGGGCTCTTTTCCTCAGTCGTCTAAAAATAGGTTCTCGTCTGTCCTCTCCTTCACTGATCTGAAAGAACTGACCAGGTGAAAGTTAAACCAGTCTAATGATGAGCTTCCTTCCACCACATTGTTTTCACCTGTTAAGCCAATCAGTGTAGATATAGGGGAGGAGACAAGGACAGAGAGACTATAGTGAAAAAGCCTCTGGCCACATTCAGGAGCCAAACTTGGTCAAAAGTTGCAGATATAAATGATATCAACAAAGCAGACATGATTCCTAATTCTACAGGTCAGAGAGGCATGTTTTTATTACATACTATATTTCAGTTCCTGAACACTGCATCCTGCTGAATTGGCCCCTTGGTCTGGTCACATGTCCATATTTTTCATTTCACCTTTATTAAACCAGGTAAGCTAGTTGAGAACAAGTAATCATTTACAACTGCGACCTGGCCAAGATAAAGCAAAGCAGTGCAACACAAACAGAGTTACACATAGATGACATACCAAGTCCACCATATAGTGGTCAGTTATTGTACTGCTATAACTTAATGTATATTAGACAAATGCATATTTTAAAATGATATTAAATTAAGAAATTAAAATATAACAGGTGGGTTCGTCGTTCAACAAGAAAATTAATGAGCAACCATGAGGCATAACTGACAGGGTTGGCTTGGGTTGGCTTAGATTGTTGACAGCATGTAAACTATATTTCATCTCCAATGTTAGAAAACAAATATATTTGAACAATGAGCCCTTGTCTCAAATACATCATTACATTTGTTGGTGAGACAGCTAGCAAATAATACCCATATTAACGTTAAATCAGTCAAGACACCTAAAACAAGAAACGGTATCAATAATGATGAAACGAGCTGAAACAATTCATCACATGAAAGTTTGTCAATCTTGCTAGCATTTTGGTCATCCAGATTCACAACCACTTACGTTCTCCAGCAAGAACAGAATAATGTAGCTCAAACAGAAGTGGAAACTAGCAAAGAGTCACTGACCAACAACCAACAAGAAAGAGGTGGGCTTTAGGAGGGGTTCTGAAAGACACTCATGGGGGAATCCACTGGAAGTTGACTAGCAACATCAACTGGTACCTAAAAGACACCCACCATGAGCACACAACTAAATTTGCCCAAGAACAGGCAAACAAAATAAAATTTCACAGCAAACTGAAAGACAAGAAGAAAACAAAAAGTGGAGCAAAATGAAAACAGAGAAGATCAGATAAAGGAATGTTTTTCTATCAAATAGGGAGCACCAACTAAATGTGTTGACCCTCCACATCTCTCAACACAACTGGAATACTGGGCCAGCCACTCTTAAATATCACCTGGGCCAACACCGTCGACTAACGAGATGGAACAGCCAGCACAGGTGTAACACATACTGACTAACAAGATGGACCAGCCAGCACAGGTGTAACATATACTGACTAACAAGATGGACCAGCCAGCACAGGTGTAACACATACTGACTAACAAGATGGACCAGCCAGCACAGGTGTAACATACACTGACTAACAAGATGGACCAGCCAGCACAGGTGTAACATATACTGACTAACAAGATGGACCAGCCAGCACAGGTGTAACATATACTGACTAACAAGATGGACCAGCCAGCACAGGTGTAACATACACTGACTAACAAGATGGACCAGACAGCACAGGTGTAACATACACTGACTAACAAGATGGACCAGACAGCACAGGTGTAACATATACTGACTAACAAGATGGACCAGCCAGCACAGGTGTAACATATACTGACTAACACGATGGACCAGCCAGCACAGGTGTAACACATACTGACTAAGAAGATGGACCAGCCAGCACAGGTGTAACATATACTGAATAGCAAGATGGACCAGCCAGCACAGGTGTAACATACACTGACTAACAAGATGGACCAGCCAGCACAGGTGTAACATACACTGACTAACAAGATGGACCAGACAGCACAGGTGTAACATATACTGACTAACAAGATGGACCAGCCAGCACAGGTGTAACACATACTGACTAACAAGATGGACCAGCCAGCACAGGTGTAACATATACTGACTAACAAGATGGACCAGCCAGCACAGGTGTAACATACACTGACTAACAAGATGGACCAGCCAGCACAGGTGTAACATATACTGACTAACAAGATGGACCAGCCAGCACAGGTGTAACATATACTGACTAACAAGATGGACCAGCCAGCACAGGTGTAACACATACTGACTAACAAGATGGACCAGCCAGCACAGGTGTAACACATACTGACTAACGAGATGGACCAGCCAGCACAGGTGTAACATATACTGACTAACGAGATGGACCAGCCAGCACAGGTGTAACACATACTGACTAACGAGATGGACCAGCCAGCACAGGTGTAACACATACTGACTAACGAGATGGACCAGCCAGCACAGGTGTAACACATACTGACTAACGAGATGGACCAGCCAGCCCAGGTGTAACACATACTGACTAACAAGATGGACCAGCCAGCACAGGTGTAACACATACTGACTAACAAGATGGACCAGCCAGCACAGGTGTAACATATACTGACTAACAAGATGGACAAGCCAGCACAGGTGTAACATATACTGACTAACAAGATGGACCAGCCAGCACAGGTGTAACACATACTGACTAACAAGATGGACCAGCCAGCACAGGTGTAACATACACTGACTAACAAGATGGACCAGACAGCACAGGTGTAACACATACTGACTAACAAGATGGACCAGCCAGCACAGGTGTAACATATACTGACTAACAAGATGGACAAGCCAGCACAGGTGTAACATATACTGACTAACAAGATGGACCAGCCAGCACAGGTGTAACATACACTGACTAACAAGATGGACCAGACAGCACAGGTGTAACATATACTGACTAACAAGATGGACCAGCCAGCACAGGTGTAACACATACTGACTAACAAGATGGACCAGCCAGCACAGGTGTAACACATACTGACTAACAAGATGGACCAGACAGCACAGGTGTAACATACACTGACTAACAAGATGGACCAGCCAGCACAGGTGTAACATATACTGACTAACAAGATGGACCAGCCAGCACAGGAGTAACATATACTGACTAACAAGATGGAACAGCCAGCACAGGTGTAACATATACTGACTAACAAGATGGACCAGCCAGCACAGGTGTAACATATACTGACTAACAAGATGGACCAGCCAGCACAGATGTAACATACACTGACTAACAAGATGGACCAGCCAGCACAGGTGTAACATATACTGACTAACAAGATGGATCAGCCAGCACAGGTGTAACACATACTGACTAACAAGATGGACCAGCCAGCACAGGTGTAACATATACTGACTAACAAGATGGACCAGCCAGCACAGGTGTAACACATACTGACTAACAAGATGGACCAGCCAGCACAGGTGTAACATATACTGACTAACAAGATGGACCAGCCAGCACAGGTGTAACATATACTGACTAACAAGATGGACCAGCCAGCACAGGTGTAACATATACTGACTAACGAGATGGACCAGCCAGCACAGGTGTAACATATACTGACTAACGAGATGGACCAGACAGCACAGGTGTAACATACACTGACTAACAAGATAGACCAGCCAGCACAGGTGTAACATATACTGACTAACAAGATGGACCAGACAGCACAGGTGTAACATATACTGACTAACAAGATGGACCAGCCAGCACAGGTGTAACATATACTGACTAACAAGATGGACCAGCCAGCACAGGTGTAACATACACTGACTAACAAGATGGACCAGCCAGCACAGGTGTAACATACACTGACTAACAAGATGGACCAGCCAGCACAGGTGTAACATATACTGACTAACAAGATGGACCAGCCAGCACAGGTGTAACATATACTGACTAACAAGATGGACCAGCCAGCACAGGTGTAACACATACTGACTAACAAGATGGACCAGCCAGCACAGGTGTAACACATACTGACTAACGAGATGGACCAGCCAGCACAGGTGTAACATATACTGACTAACGAGATGGACCAGCCAGCACAGGTGTAACACATACTGACTAACGAGATGGACCAGCCAGCACAGGTGTAACACATACTGACTAACGAGATGGACCAGCCAGCACAGGTGTAACACATACTGACTAACGAGATGGACCAGCCAGCCCAGGTGTAACACATACTGACTAACAAGATGGACCAGCCAGCACAGGTGTAACACATACTGACTAACAAGATGGACCAGCCAGCACAGGTGTAACATATACTGACTAACAAGATGGACAAGCCAGCACAGGTGTAACATATACTGACTAACAAGATGGACCAGCCAGCACAGGTGTAACACATACTGACTAACAAGATGGACCAGCCAGCACAGGTGTAACATACACTGACTAACAAGATGGACCAGACAGCACAGGTGTAACACATACTGACTAACAAGATGGACCAGCCAGCACAGGTGTAACATATACTGACTAACAAGATGGACAAGCCAGCACAGGTGTAACATATACTGACTAACAAGATGGACCAGCCAGCACAGGTGTAACATACACTGACTAACAAGATGGACCAGACAGCACAGGTGTAACATATACTGACTAACAAGATGGACCAGCCAGCACAGGTGTAACACATACTGACTAACAAGATGGACCAGCCAGCACAGGTGTAACACATACTGACTAACAAGATGGACCAGACATCACAGGTGTAACATACACTGACTAACAAGATGGACCAGCCAGCACAGGTGTAACATATACTGACTAACAAGATGGACCAGCCAGCACAGGAGTAACATATACTGACTAACAAGATGGAACAGCCAGCACAGGTGTAACATATACTGACTAACAAGATGGACCAGCCAGCACAGGTGTAACATATACTGACTAACAAGATGGACCAGCCAGCACAGATGTAACATACACTGACTAACAAGATGGACCAGCCAGCACAGGTGTAACATATACTGACTAACAAGATGGATCAGCCAGCACAGGTGTAACACATACTGACTAACAAGATGGACCAGCCAGCACAGGTGTAACATATACTGACTAACAAGATGGACCAGCCAGCACAGGTGTAACACATACTGACTAACAAGATGGACCAGCCAGCACAGGTGTAACATATACTGACTAACAAGATGGACCAGCCAGCACAGGTGTAACATATACTGACTAACAAGATGGACCAGCCAGCACAGGTGTAACATATACTGACTAACGAGATGGACCAGCCAGCACAGGTGTAACATATACTGACTAACGAGATGGACCAGACAGCACAGGTGTAACATACACTGACTAACAAGATGGACCAGCCAGCACAGGTGTAACATATACTGACTAACAAGATGGACCAGACAGCACAGGTGTAACATATACTGACTAACAAGATGGACCAGCCAGCACAGGTGTAACATATACTGACTAACAAGATGGACCAGCCAGCACAGGTGTAACATACACTGACTAACAAGATGGACCAGCCAGCACAGGTGTAACACATACTGACTAACAAGATGGACCAGCCAGCACAGGTGTAACATACACTGACTAACAAGATGGACCAGCCAGCACAGGTGTAACACATACTGACTAACAAGATGGACCAGCCAGCACAGGTGTAACATATACTGACTAACAAGATGGACCAGCCAGCACAGGTGTAACATACACTGACTAACAAGATGGACCAGCCAGCACAGGTGTAACATATACTGACTAACAAGATGGACCAGCCAGCACAGGTGTAACATATACTGACTAACAAGATGGACCAGCCAGCACAGGTGTAACACATACTGACTAACAAGATGGACCAGCCAGCACAGGTGTAACACATACTGACTAACAAGATGGACCAGCCAGCACAGGTGTAACATATACTGACTAACAAGATGGACAAGCCAGCACAGGTGTAACATATACTGACTAACAAGATGGACCAGCCAGCACAGGTGTAACACATACTGACTAACAAGATGGACCAGCCAGCACAGGTGTAACATATACTGACTAACAAGATGGACCAGCTAGCACAGGTGTAACATATACTGACTAACAAGATGGACCAGCCAGCACAGGTGTAACATATACTGACTAACAAGATGGACCAGCCAGCACAGGTGTAACATATACTGACTAACAAGATGGACCAGCCAGCACAGGTGTAACACATACTGACTAACAAGATGGACCAGCCAGCACAGGTGTAACATACACTGACTAACAAGATGGACCAGCCAGCACAGGTGTAACACATACTGACTAACAAGATGGACCAGCCAGTACAGGTGTAACACATACTGACTAACAAGATGGACCAGCCAGCACAGGTGTAACACATACTGACTAACAAGATGGACCAGACAGCACAGGTGTAACATACACTGACTAACAAGATGGACCAGACAGCACAGGTGTAACA
The DNA here is from genome assembly GCF_016432855.1 of Salvelinus namaycush. NCBI lineage: Eukaryota > Metazoa > Chordata > Actinopteri > Salmoniformes > Salmonidae > Salvelinus > Salvelinus namaycush. The sequence continues at coordinate 7,187 of NW_024061207.1, read as the reverse complement.
TATACTGACTAACAAGATGGACCAGACAGCACAGGTGTAACATATACTGACTAACAAGATGGACCAGCCAGCACAGGTGTAACACATACTGACTAACAAGATGGACCAGACAGCACAGGTGTAACATACACTGACTAACAAGATGGACCAGCCAGCACAGGTGTAACACATACTGACTAACAAGATGGACCAGCCAGCACATGTGTAACATATACTGACTAACAAGTTGGACCAGCCAGCACAGGTGTAACATATACTGACTAACAAGATGGACCAGCCAGCACAGGTGTAACATATACTGACTAACAAGATGGACCAGCCAGCACAGGTGTAACATATAGTGACTAACAAGATGGACCAGCCAGCACAGGTGTAACATACACTGACTAACAAGATGGACCAGCCAGCACAGGTGTAACATATACTGACTAACAAGATGGACCAGCCAGCACAGGTGTAACACATACTGACTAACAAGATGGACCAGCCAGCACAGGTGTAACACATACTGACTAACAAGATGGACCAGACAGCACAGGTGTAACATACACTGACTAACAAGATGGACCAGCCAGCACAGGTGTAACATATACTGACTAACAAGATGGACCAGCCAGCACAGGAGTAACATATACTGACTAACAAGATGGAACAGCCAGCACAGGTGTAACATATACTGACTAACAAGATGGACCAGCCAGCACAGGTGTAACATATACTGACTAACAAGATGGACCAGCCAGCACAGATGTAACATACACTGACTAACAAGATGGACCAGCCAGCACAGGTGTAACATATACTGACTAACAAGATGGATCAGCCAGCACAGGTGTAACACATACTGACTAACAAGATGGACCAGCCAGCACAGGTGTAACATATACTGACTAACAAGATGGACCAGCCAGCACAGGTGTAACACATACTGACTAACAAGATGGACCAGCCAGCACAGGTGTAACATATACTGACTAACAAGATGGACCAGCCAGCACAGGTGTAACATATACTGACTAACAAGATGGACCAGCCAGCACAGGTGTAACATATACTGACTAACGAGATGGACCAGCCAGCACAGGTGTAACATATACTGACTAACGAGATGGACCAGACAGCACAGGTGTAACATACACTGACTAACAAGATAGACCAGCCAGCACAGGTGTAACATATACTGACTAACAAGATGGACCAGACAGCACAGGTGTAACATATACTGACTAACAAGATGGACCAGCCAGCACAGGTGTAACATATACTGACTAACAAGATGGACCAGCCAGCACAGGTGTAACATACACTGACTAACAAGATGGACCAGCCAGCACAGGTGTAACATACACTGACTAACAAGATGGACCAGCCAGCACAGGTGTAACATATACTGACTAACAAGATGGACCAGCCAGCACAGGTGTAACATATACTGACTAACAAGATGGACCAGCCAGCACAGGTGTAACACATACTGACTAACAAGATGGACCAGCCAGCACAGGTGTAACACATACTGACTAACGAGATGGACCAGCCAGCACAGGTGTAACATATACTGACTAACGAGATGGACCAGCCAGCACAGGTGTAACACATACTGACTAACGAGATGGACCAGCCAGCACAGGTGTAACACATACTGACTAACGAGATGGACCAGCCAGCACAGGTGTAACACATACTGACTAACGAGATGGACCAGCCAGCCCAGGTGTAACACATACTGACTAACAAGATGGACCAGCCAGCACAGGTGTAACACATACTGACTAACAAGATGGACCAGCCAGCACAGGTGTAACATATACTGACTAACAAGATGGACAAGCCAGCACAGGTGTAACATATACTGACTAACAAGATGGACCAGCCAGCACAGGTGTAACACATACTGACTAACAAGATGGACCAGCCAGCACAGGTGTAACATACACTGACTAACAAGATGGACCAGACAGCACAGGTGTAACACATACTGACTAACAAGATGGACCAGCCAGCACAGGTGTAACATATACTGACTAACAAGATGGACAAGCCAGCACAGGTGTAACATATACTGACTAACAAGATGGACCAGCCAGCACAGGTGTAACATACACTGACTAACAAGATGGACCAGACAGCACAGGTGTAACATATACTGACTAACAAGATGGACCAGCCAGCACAGGTGTAACACATACTGACTAACAAGATGGACCAGCCAGCACAGGTGTAACACATACTGACTAACAAGATGGACCAGACAGCACAGGTGTAACATACACTGACTAACAAGATGGACCAGCCAGCACAGGTGTAACATATACTGACTAACAAGATGGACCAGCCAGCACAGGAGTAACATATACTGACTAACAAGATGGAACAGCCAGCACAGGTGTAACATATACTGACTAACAAGATGGACCAGCCAGCACAGGTGTAACATATACTGACTAACAAGATGGACCAGCCAGCACAGATGTAACATACACTGACTAACAAGATGGACCAGCCAGCACAGGTGTAACATATACTGACTAACAAGATGGATCAGCCAGCACAGGTGTAACACATACTGACTAACAAGATGGACCAGCCAGCACAGGTGTAACATATACTGACTAACAAGATGGACCAGCCAGCACAGGTGTAACACATACTGACTAACAAGATGGACCAGCCAGCACAGGTGTAACATATACTGACTAACAAGATGGACCAGCCAGCACAGGTGTAACATATACTGACTAACAAGATGGACCAGCCAGCACAGGTGTAACATATACTGACTAACGAGATGGACCAGCCAGCACAGGTGTAACATATACTGACTAACGAGATGGACCAGACAGCACAGGTGTAACATACACTGACTAACAAGATGGACCAGCCAGCACAGGTGTAACATATACTGACTAACAAGATGGACCAGACAGCACAGGTGTAACATATACTGACTAACAAGATGGACCAGCCAGCACAGGTGTAACATATACTGACTAACAAGATGGACCAGCCAGCACAGGTGTAACATATACTGACTAACAAGATGGACCAGCCAGCACAGGTGTAACACTATACTGACTAACAAGATGGACCAGCCAGCACAGGTGTAATACTGACTAACAATGACCAGCCAGCACAGGTGTAACATACTGACTAACAAGATGGACCAGCCAGCACAGGTGTAACACATACTGACTAACAAGATGGACCAGCCAGCACAGGTGTAACATATACTGACTAACAAGATGGACCAGCCAGCACAGGTGTAACATACACTGACTAACAAGATGGACCAGCCAGCACAGGTGTAACATATACTGACTAACAAGATGGACCAGCCAGCACAGGTGTAACATATACTGACTAACAGATGGACCAGCCAGCACAGGTGTAACACATACTGACTAACAAGATGGACCAGCCAGCACAGGTGTAACACATACTGACTAACAAGATGGACCAGCCAGCACAGGTGTAACATATACTGACTAACAAGATGGACCAGCCAGCACAGGTGTAACATATACTGACTAACAAGATGGACCAGCCAGCACAGGTGTAACATATACTGACTAACAAGATGGACCAGCCAGCACAGGTGTAACACATACTGACTAACAAGATGGACCAGCCAGCACAGGTGTAACATATACTGACTAACAAGATGGACCAGCTAGCACAGGTGTAACATATACTGACTAACAAGATGGACCAGCCAGCACAGGTGTAACATATACTGACTAACAAGATGGACCAGCCAGCACAGGTGTAACATATACTGACTAACAAGATGGACCAGCCAGCACAGGTGTAACACATACTGACTAACAAGATGGACCAGCCAGCACAGGTGTAACATACACTGACTAACAAGATGGACCAGCCAGCACAGGTGTAACACATACTGACTAACAAGATGGACCAGCCAGTACAGGTGTAACACATACTGACTAACAAGATGGACCAGCCAGCACAGGTGTAACACATACTGACTAACAAGATGGACCAGACAGCACAGGTGTAACATACACTGACTAACAAGATGGACCAGACAGCACAGGTGTAACATATACTGACTAACAAGATGGACCAGACAGCACAGGTGTAACATATACTGACTAACAAGATGGACCAGCCAGCACAGGTGTAACACATACTGACTAACAAGATGGACCAGACAGCACAGGTGTAACATACACTGACTAACAAGATGGACCAGCCAGCACAGGTGTAACACATACTGACTAACAAGATGGACCAGCCAGCACATGTGTAACATATACTGACTAACAAGTTGGACCAGCCAGCACAGGTGTAACATATACTGACTAACAAGATGGACCAGCCAGCACAGGTGTAACATATACTGACTAACAAGATGGACCAGCCAGCACAGGTGTAACATATAGTGACTAACAAGATGGACCAGCCAGCACAGGTGTAACATACACTGACTAACAAGATGGACCAGCCAGCACAGGTGTAACACATACTGACTAACAAGATGGACCAGCCAGCACAGGTGTAACATATACTGACTAACAAGATGGACCAGCCAGCACAGGTGTAACATACACTGACTAACAAGATGGACCAGCCAGCACAGGTGTAACATATACTGACTAACAAGATGGACCAGCCAGCACAGGTGTAACATATACTGACTAACAAGATGGACCAGCCAGCACAGGTGTAACATATACTGACTAACAAGATGGACCAGCCAGCACAGGTGTAACACATACTGACTAACAAGATGGACCAGCCAGCACAGGTGTAACATATACTGACTAACAAGATGGACAAGCCAGCACAGGTGTAACATATACTGACTAACAAGATGGACCAGCCAGCACAGGTGTAACACATACTGACTAACAAGATGGACCAGCCAGCACAGGTGTAACACATACTGACTAACAAGATGGACCAGACAGCACAGGTGTAACATACACTGACTAACAAGATGGACCAGACAGCACAGGTGTAACACATACTGACTAACAAGATGGACCAGCCAGCACAGGTGTAACATATACTGACTAACAAGATGGACCAGCCAGCACAGGTGTAACATACACTGACTAACAAGATGGACCAGACAGCACAGGTGTAACATGTACTGACTAACAAGATGGACCAGCCAGCACAGGTGTAACTACTACTAACAAGATGCGACCATGCCACAGGGTAACATATACTGACTACAGATGGACCAGCCAGCACAGGTGTAACATACACTGACTAACAAGATGGACCAGCCAGCACAGGTGTAACACATACTGACTAACAAGATGGACCAGCCAGCACAGGTGTAACATACACTGACTAACAAGATGGACCAGACAGCACAGGTGTAACATATACTGACTAACAAGACGGACCAGCCAGCACAGGTGTAACATATACTGACTAACAAGATGGACCAGCCAGCACAGGTGTAACATATACTGACTAACAAGATGGACCAGCCAGCACAGGTGTAACACATACTGACTAACAAGATGGACCAGCCAGCACAGGTGTAACATATACTGACTAACAAGATGGACCAGCCAGCACAGGTGTAACACATACTGACTAACAAGATGGACCAGACAGCACAGGTGTAACATACACTGACTAACAAGATGGACCAGCCAGCACAGGTGTAACATATACTGACTAACAAGATGGACCAGCCAGCACAGGTGTAACATATACTGACTAACACGATGGACCAGCCAGCACAGGTGTAACACATACTGACTAACAAGATGGACCAGCCAGCACAGGTGTAACATATACTGAATAGCAAGATGGACCAGCCAGCACAGGTGTAACATACACTGACTAACAAGATGGACCAGCCAGCACAGGTGTAACATATACTGACTAACAAGATGGACCAGCCAGCACAGGTGTAACATACACTGACTAACAAGATGGACCAGCCAGCACAGGTGTAACATATACTGACTAACAAGATGGACCAGCCAGCACAGGTGTAACACATACTGACTAACAAGATGGACCAGCCAGCACAGGTGTAACATATACTGACTAACAAGATGGACCAGCCAGCACAGGTGTAACATATACTGACTAACAAGATGGACCAGCCAGCACAGGTGTAACATATACTGACTAACAAGATGGACCAGCCAGCACAGGTGTAACACTATACTGACTAACAAGATGGACCAGCCAGCACAGGTGTAACATATACTGACTAACAAGATGGACCAGCCAGCACAGGTGTAACATATACTGACTAACAAGATGGACCAGACAGCACAGGTGTAACATATACTGACTAACAAGATGGACAGCCAGCACAGGTTGTAACACATACTGACTAACAAGATGGACCAGCCAGCACAGGTGTAACATATACTGACTAACAAGATGGATCCAGCCAGCACAGGTGTAACATATCACTGACTAACAAGATGGACCAGCCAGCACAGGTGTAACATATACTGACTAACAAGATGGACCAGCCAGCACAGGTGTAACATATACTGACTAACAAGATGGACCAGCCAGCACAGGTGTAACACATACTGACTAACAAGAGGACAGCCAGCACAGGTGTAACATAACTGACTAACAAGATGGACCAGCCAGCACAGGTGTAACACATACTGACTAACAAGATGGACCAGCCAGCACAGGTGTAACATATACTGACTAACAAGATGGACCAGCCAGCACAGGTGTAACACATACTGACTAACAAGATGGACCAGCCAGCACAGGTGTAACATACACTGACTAACAAGATGGACCAGCCAGCACAGGTGTAACACATACTGACTAACAAGATGGACCAGCCAGCACAGGTGTAACACATACTGACTAACAAGATGGACCAGCCAGGCCAGGTGTAACACATACCTGACTAACAAGATGGACCAGCCAGCACAGGTGTAACATATACTGACTAACAAGATGGACCAGCCAGCACAGGTGTAACATATACTGACTAACAAGATGGGACCAGACAGCACAGGTGTAACATATACTGACTAACAAGATGGACCAGCCAGCCACAGGTGTAACATATACTGACTAACAAGATGGACCAGCCAGCACAGGTTGTAAACATACACTGACTAAACACGATGGACCAGCCAGCACAGGTGTAACCAATACTGGACTAACAAGATGGACCAGCCAGCACATGGTAACAATACTGAAAAGATGGA